>NW_005871882.1:87862-92981 GCF_000147115.1 Myotis lucifugus
AGGGAGAAAAGGGGGTCAGACCAACCCTGAGGGGGTGTCCCCTCTCATGGTGGGGGGAACGTTCCGCCCTTCCTTCTACGCCTCCTTTAGGTGCACCGTGGGGGCTCCTGATGGGACCTTAGAAGGAATGAATGTGATTCCCTACCGTCGTTGCCTATCTGTTTTGCTAGCCAGCCTCTCTGGAGGCATGGCTGTGTTTTGGCTTTGTACCCGCCCCCTGGCAGTAGCACCACTAATATTACCTGCTGATAGTGGAGTCCTTTGTCCATTCAGGCCCTCCAGTGGGCCCTGCGAGGCTTGCGGTCCCGCTAAGGAAACTGAGCCTCAGAGGGTTACATGACGGAGCCAAGGTTCCCAGCGATCTCTTGCTGTGTAACAAACAGCTCCAAGACGTAGTGTCTGACAGCCGCTAGCATTGATCTCGCTCATGGGCGTGCCCTTTGGGGAGGGCTGGGTGGGGGCAGCCCGTCTCTGCTCTGTGAGCATCCGTCAGGACGGGAGGCTCAGCCGGGGCTGGAAGAGCCACGGTCGAGATGGTCCGCTCACGTGGCTGGCCAGTTGGGTCTGGCCACCGGCAACACCGTCTATGAAAACACCTCGCTGTGAACAGAGAGGAGGCGGAGCCAGGCCCTTCCCTGGGGAGAGGCTCGGACCAGCCCAGCTTCTGTCCTCCCCTGGCGACCCCCACCCGTCTTGCCCTGCGATTGGCTGGTACCAGCTCCGTTCTGCCTCCTCCCAGGCCCCCAATTACTGGCAGTCTTACTTCCCTCCGGGCAAGTGTCTGCCTTCTCTCTGATGTCATCCCTGTGGGTGCGTACCTGGACATCAGATATTTATTTTGCTCTTTGTAGCCTCCCTTCTTCTAGGAAAGGTTGAAAGCAGACAAAACGAATGCATAAAACATAAGAAGGCGGACGCAGGTGAAAAGTTCGGGGGAGAGAAGAAAGGGAGCGGAGTGGAGTGGAGATGAGACGGAGGAGGCGCCCCAGTGGCCTGTGCGTGGAGACAGGCTGGGTTCTAAGCTCCCGATAACAGAGTGAAAGGGGCTACGTGGTCAAGGGCTGCTCTTGAAGATGGTGGAAGGGGTCGGGAGATGAAAAGGACCCGGAGGTGTAAGTGAGCCGCAGGAGAGAACATCAAACGGACCCGAGCGGAGAAGATGCTCCACACGGGGCTGCTTGAGCACCACGCCAGCCAGCGCGGTTCCCAGCCCGGCGGCGAGTTTGCCCCATGGGGAGGGTTGCCAGTGTCTGGAGACGCTCTGCTCATCTCCGCTGGCGAGGAGGTGGGCTCGCCACTTGAATCTAGAGAGTAGAGGCCAGGGATGTCCTACGAGGCACAGGACGGCCCCCCAACAAAGAATGACGTGATCCAAAATGTCAAACGCGCGCAGCTGAGCAACTCTCGTCCAATCCTTTTCGGGGGCTGGAGACGAGGCCCCGCCTGAAAATCAAGCCCCTCTGTGGCTGAGCCCCTGAGCCCTCCTGGAAAAGACTCAAAAGGCACTGGCCCGAGACTGGGTCCTCTTCCCTGGGGAGTCTGGCCTTGATCCCTTGGATCTCAGAGTGGGACCGCTGGATGGTGGGGGCGGTGCCTCCACTGATCGCCTGGCGCGTGGCCTGGCAGATGTCCAGCGCTCGGCCGGAGTCCGTGGAGAATGGGAGCAGCCCGGCCACATGCCCTGCCTTGATGGGCTCCCAACCCACCAGCAGGGACCTCCCCGCGTGCATTGTGGGTTCTCCACAGAGTCCGATGGCTTGTGGCTCTGACCTAGGAGGGCCTCTCTCGTTCTTGGCGGGGGGGAGCAGGTCCCAGGGGGTAGGGTGGGGGTGGGGGGAGAATGTGGCTGTCCCAGCACGCAGCCTGCAGCTGGCTCCACGTGAGGCATAGTCGTTTTCCGCACACAAGGGTGCTTTTCCCAGGCAGGATGAGTCCTTGCTAATGCGCTGGCTGGTGTGACCTTGCAATGACCTAGAGCTGAGAGCCTCCTCGCCCCTCACTGTGGCTTTTCCCTGAGGGCCGGCAGGAGGGCTTAGCTGGCAGAGGTCCCCAGTGTGGGCTGGGGTCTGGGTCCTGGAGCACCCCGGATTTCCACCCAGCCTCCCCCTCCGCCTAGAGCATCTCTCTGCGGTGCTGGGCCTTGACTTCCCTGCTTTGCTCCGACTTCCTCCTTCACCTCCCTGTGTCTGGGCGCTGCCCGAGGGCCGCAGCCTCTGCTGGGCTGGCTTGGGGGGCGCAGAGCCTGTGGGACCAGCCTGCTTGGTTCCCCTGCCCTGTCCGGGCTCAGGCTCACCCGTGCAGGCGGAGCTCAGAGGCAGCACCCAGACTTGCTGTAAGTAAGTGGCTCCCCCTCACAAGCGATTCGTCCCAGAAGCAGCGTTGCTGAGCGCCTGCTGTGTCCCAGCCGGAAATTCCACGGGACAATGAAGACTCGGCAGAGCCGGGGCCCCCCTCAAGGAGCCGACCTATAGTAAGAGAAAAAGTGAGACAGAAGATTGAGGACAAGGGCGCGAGGAGAGTGACACACGTCCAGGTGGAGGCGGACTGGCTCATAGAAGGCCCCTCTGTGCCGGATCCTCATTCATCCCGTGAATCCCAAGCCCCCCTCCGGACACGCTGAGATCGCCCACCTCTCCTGCGCGGCCGGAGCGCGCCATCGCTTCCTGCCAGGCCGCTTGGCATCGGCAAACGGAGCTGGAAGGAAGCTCAGTACCTGCCCGAGGCCATGTCGCTGCCAAGTGATAGAGCTGGGAGTTGAACCCAGGGCCTCGGTCTCCGGAGCCCTCACTGTTTCCAGATCCGGGCCCCCGGGCCCCAGGCAATTGCGATGGAAATGGGGACTGGCAGCATTTTGCATGGACACTGATTGCTCCTCCTTTAATGGGAAAGTCCCGGCTTCCCAGGGCCTCTATTTCTCAGTTCCTGATTCAGGTTGTTTTTCTGATTGTCTGGACCCAGCCAGGTTCAAAGCCTTCCCGCTGGGCCTGCTTCTCTAATGCAGCTGCCCTGGCCCCCTGGTGCCAGAGAGGCCGGCCTCCCCCTGGCTCCCCGACTGGCTCCTTCCAGGCCCTGCCCACCACCTGCTGCTCCCAGCCAGACCCTCATCCCAGCTGCACCACAGAGCCCTGGCCCTGACATGACAGATGAGGAAGGACAGGTGGGCGGGGCTTCACGCTCCTGCCGGCTGCCTCTGGTTTTATTTTGAGGGGAAGGAGGAGGAAGGGGGCACCAGCAGACAGGAGACGTTTCCCCGGGTGGAGACGGGCAGTGGATCAAGATAAATGGGAGCTCCTTTCGGATCCTTGGCCGACCACCCGACTCTGTCTTCTGGCAGACACGTCCCACCAGGGGGCCCAGGGGCAGGTGGCAGAAGCAGGACCCTTGGTGCCGCTGCTAATTGGATGCCTGTTGGATGCCGGGGGTCTGGAGAGAGGGTTTCCCGGTCCCTCTCTGTCCTTGGCCTTGGCCTTTCTGGCCAGCATGGTCCCCTTGGAGCCCCCTGGACCCTAAAGGGAGGGGCACCGTCTCCGGAGGCAGACATGTCGGGGTCGCTTTCCCCTTTATTCCTTGCAGCCCTGCAGGGGCAAGAATGAGGCCAACCAGAAGGGTCTCGCTTTCATGAGTGAGGTTGAGCCCTGTGTCTACCACTTCCTAGCGGGGTGACCTTGAACACGCTCCCCCACCTCTCAGAGCCGCCCTGAACTCCTCGGGGACACAGGGCGAGTCACACTGGTTCTCAGCGGAGCGTGAGCCTCAGAGCGTGTGCAGAGAAAGCGCCTGGCCCGGGGTCTGGCGCACCATAGCCGCCAAGCACGTTCACTGCTACTGTGACCATGACGTGGCTGGGGGAGCGCAGAGGGCGAGGAACGGGCGTCCCAGGTTCATGCCCTGTTTATACATGTTTTCTTTTTATTTATTATTGATTTTTAGAGAGGGAGAAAGGGAAAGGCATAGAAAGATAGAAACATCGACGAGAGAGAAATATCATCGATTGGCTGCCTCCTGCACGCCCCCTACTGGGCATCGAGCTCGCAGCCAGGCCACGTGCCCTGACTGGGAATCGAACCATGATCTCCTGGTTCCTAGGTAGGCGCTCAACCCCTGAGCCACACCAGCCGGGCCATGCCCTGTGTATGAAGGCCCAGTGCCTGGGGAGGGGGTTGGGGGGAGGCCGGGTGCCCGCCCCGAGGAAACCGTTGAGAGAAAAACACCCCGGAGTCTCCGCCTCAGCTGCGTGGCCTTCCAGCTGCAGGTTCGCAGCTCCAGGGGGGACCCGGCTCCCCTTCCTCCTCGTTATTTAAAGTCGGAGGGGTGTGCAAATCAGCCAAAATAATTCACGAGGATCATTAGCGACTCCAAGGCGGCATCTCTTACCGGCAGCAGTAAATTAAAAACAGCGCAAAACGGAGGCTTTTTAAACCACATCAGCTTCGCTTCCTCCCTCCTGGCTGCCGTAATGGAAGGCTGCTGGGACCTGATGAAATGAAATTAGCATCTCCCGTCCCCCTCCAGCTGCCGGTCGGGTTGCGGGAGGGAGATATTAGAATTTCCAGGAGGCGCCTCCCTCCTCTCCCAGCCCCTTCCTTCCCCCCCTTCCTTCCCGCTGCCTGGAGCCACACAGCGACCCCCGTTGCAGAGGGGTCTGGGAGGAGCACTGGCTCTGTTGAACCAGTTTCCCCCCCTGGCACCTGCAGAGAACCTGGCCCAGCTGGCGGGGCTCCACCTTGGCCAGTCCCATCATGGTTTAACCTCCCCAGGAATTGTAAGGAGGAAAAAAGTCACAAAGGTTTTGTGTGTGTGTTGTTGTTTTTATTGGGGGTTTGGTGGTGGGAGTTGCGGTTGCGTGGAGATTTAGATTCGCGTGGGGGAACGCGAACCCCCTCCTGTTCCTTTCGTAAGTCCGGGCCAGATCTTTTGTTTAACATCGGTTTTTTATAAAAAATAAAAAGCTTGTATATTTGTGCTCAACCCCCTTGTTGGGTAGGGACCTTTTTATTACTCTGGCTGGACAACAAAACAAATCGCAAGTTCAATTCATTCTTCTTTGCGCGCCCTTGGTGGGATCAATGGTTAATTTTATTTTTTTTTGTGTGTTTTATTATTTTTTTTTTGTTTTTTT
>NW_005871882.1:94180-108885 GCF_000147115.1 Myotis lucifugus
TAATTCATAAAACAGGCGGAGGGAGAGCTGAGCAGGCTCTTTGTGTCAGCCTGGGGCTCTTGGAGGCACCGGGAAGAAGAATTAGATCAGGACCAACTTCAGCACAGAGCCGTCTTGCTCAGCCGGCTGGACCCTGGAGAGATGAGCAAGGTGGTGGTGGGGCCGCCCGCTCTGCTGACTGACCAGATCGCAAACATTCTCAGCGGACACACCTGTGCGTTTCCTGCTCTGCAGGTGACAGGTGCTGCAATCACCGTAGATGGGCCTGGGGCAAGCCCTCCCCCCCCCCCGACCCCCAAATCAAAACCAGAAAACAGTCCTGACGGACAGGCCTGGCCGCTCCGCAGCTGCCCCTCGCCCCCTCTCTGGAGCAGCGAGGCAGAGCTGCCTACTGTTTTTTTTTCTGGGGGGGCGGGGAGCAGAATCATAGGGAGGGGGCAGACAGAATGGCCGCTGATCTTGGGGTTGGCGGCCTTGATCTCTGTCCCAGATTCTGTCCTGATTATAAATGTCCTTCTCCCTGGCCCGCCAGCTCTCTGCTCAGCCCCTTCCCCAAAGAGGCAGCCTTCGCGGCACGGCCCCGCCTCCCACACCCAGTCCATCTGCGCCCGGGGCCCTGGATGGCAGCCGTATGTTCAGGATGTTTGATGGCGGCTGTGTGAGCCAGAAGGGCTGTTTGGGAGAGGGTACTCCGTCAACGCTGTGTTTGTATACACAGGGGCCGGCGTCTTTTTATTATGCATAATTACAGGCTTCTTAATGGACAGGCGTCTGGAGCCGCCTCTCCTTCCCCCGGTGGAGTCGCAGCCTGGGCGGGTGGGACCCGGGGTGGCTGCCCTCCTCTCCTTGACTCGGGCGCTCTGAGCCCGGAGCACCGCGGGCCGGTCTGATGGATGAGCTGCCGCACACTCTTCTCAGAGACGAGTTCTTCCGAGGGGACCTGGGGAGATGAGACGCAGCCGTGCCGACGTGGAAATGCTGCTGATCATGGTGTGAAGCCCAATCTCTCTCCCTCTTTGTCTTTGAGCCGCAGCCTCAGCTGTGTACTCCTGTCCTCACCCCGAAAGCAAAACCTGCGCTCCTGCCTGCAGAGCATTTTCAAGATGCGGCACCGGCGACGCTCCTCTTCTCTCCTCGCTTCACAAACCTGACCCCGAAGCGCCGCTTAGAAAGGTGTCAGACCCCCTCACGAGGGCTCAGGGGAGCTTGTGATGATGAAGATGGTGATGATAAAAGCCTTTAGTCTGCAGAGTATAACAAGACCTCCAGGGTCGGATGACCTGGGTTCAAATCCAGCCCAGCTGGTGTGGCTCCGTGGTTGGGCGTCGACCTATGAACCAGGAGGTCACAGTTCGATTCCCGGTCCGGGCACATGCCTGGGTTTTGGGCTCGAGCCCCAGTGTGGGGAGTGCAGGAGGCAGCTGATTAATGATTCCCTCTCATCATTGATGTTTCTATCTCTCTCTTCCTCTCTGAAATCAATAAAAATATATATAAAAAAAGAAAAACACACACAAATCCAGACTCTACCATGTGTTAGCTGTGTGGCCTTGGGCTTGCCGCTCAACGTCTCTGAGTCCTGGTTTCCTGTCGGTAAAATGGGAATAATGTTATTCCTACCATGTAAAGCGCCTGGCACATAGGAGATGCTTTGTAAATGGTAATTTTGGCTTTATCCCTGGGGCCCCAACCTTTTAAATGTAGGAGATGCTGGAGCTCTAGGGTGTTATGCAATTACACCTTTTTCCCCTTTTCTCAAAGCCTGCTTCCACCAGGAAGCCCTCCTGGGATGAAGTACCAGCCCACTCTGGAGAGCGTTTTCCTTCTGGGCCTCCTACCCCAGTGAGGAGGGTCCTGGGGCCATTGAGGAAACACTGAAACTGCCAGGTGGACACCGAGATGGAGTCCACCCCGGAGGAAGCAGGCAGGCCCCGGTGTTGGGATCAGGACGCATTCCCACACACCTGCTTGCAGCTCAGGGCTTGGGAGTGTGCTCAGGTGTCCTGCATATATGTGACAGGTCCTGTGTTAATGATGTTGTCCGATGACGCATACTGACCCTGTGAGAACACCCTGAATGTCCGCATTCAGCCCCCCTGCCCAGATCATTACCATAGTTAGGCAATTAGAGCTATTTTTCAAACTTACCTGGGCGTCTGTATTTTCATTTGCTACATCTGTCAATACCAATCTAGATTGGTGACTTATTCCCCAGGTGGCATGGCGGTGGGGGCATTGGGCCCTCCCAGCACCCCTCCACAGTGCCAGGGACCAGCCCAGGGACCAGTGGGGGCACCTGGGCGGGGGGGGGGGGACTCAGAAGCGAGGGAGGCGCCAGCACCGGATGGAGCGGGGCGAGCCTGCGCCTTGGCAGTTAAGGAGCGGTCCTTGGTAATAGAGAGATTTACTATCTGAAGGGCGCCCGCCTCCCCCTCGGAGACCCGATTAGTTTCCTAAGCACTTCGCTCTGGATTTGTGTCGGGGACATCGAGGCCCCCATTACTCCTCTCCCCTTCCCACCTCCAGCTGTCCCCCGAGATTTAGAGTCAGGAGGCGATCTTCCCTCTGGCTTCCATTACCTTAGCGCCTGAGTTACGGAGCCATTATTTCTCCAAGAGTTCTTCATTCGACCTCAGGCAACACCGTGCAAGGAGCTGCACAGCCAGCTTCCTCCTCGCCGCTGGGCCCTTCCCACCCTGGACCTGCGGGAGCACCTGGCCCCTCCATTCATTTAGCTCCTTGATGGGCTGGCTCTGCCGCTTGTGGCCAAATGACCTTGGGCGAGACCTCGACCTCCCTGAAATCCATTTTTCCTACCGTGTGAAGTCAGGTGGCTGAAACAGGTGCTCTCCAAGGCCCCTCACATCCTGCGATTTCTTTCCATCAGCCTGGAGACCTCCCCTCCCCAACATAACAGAGTCAAGAGGTCATGGCCCAGCCCAGGGATCGTCTGCCCCCTCTAGCTCACCTCCCAAACCCTGACCCCGCCTCATCACGCACAGCCAGCCACTCACAGAGGGGCAGGCGTGGGAAATGGGCAAAGTTAACGTAGGACAGGAAGGGACCGGCGTGGGCCGGGATGCTCTCCCGCCGGGAACACCGTGCGCTAGGACCTGATGTCCCCTCCTGTGTCCTGTGGCTTCCCCTCTGGTGCCGGGAAGAAAGGCTTTGCATCCAGACTAGCTGTTCCACAAGGAGCCTGCGATGTGTCCACCGCGGTTATGACTGTGGGAGCCCAAGCGCCAGCCACCATAACTCCCGTCTCACACCCTTCCTTGCTTTTGCCTGTTCCCTTCTCCTGTAGACAGACGGGGTCTGGGAGGGAGAGCCTTCTTCCTGGGTGGGGGTTCGGTGCCCGCTGGGGCCTCTGTGAGCAGGCCCACTCTTTGAGAAAGCTGCTGACCCTCTGTCTCTCTCTCGGGCACTTTTTGGACCAAGGGCGCGGGTGCCTCCTGGCCAGGAGCCGGGTGGGCGAGGCCCGCAGCCCCTCCCAAGGGCGGGGGCAAGGTGTCCTGCTCACACACAGAGCGGTGGGGGGAGGGGGGGCTAGGGGGGGAGTCGGAGCAGGTGGCTCTGATAAGGATGAAACAAAATAAATGTGTTTTCAAAGTCTCCCCCAGGCCCCAGCAGGATTCTGCAAAACTGTAATCCTATTTTATAAATAGATGGAATTGCCTTTTTTTTTTTTAACCCATTAGAGATGCAAAGCCAGCTGCTCCCTCTCTCTCTCTCTCTCTCTCTCTCTCGCTCTCGCTCTCTTTCCCTGTCACTCTCAATGCAGCTGACAAAATGGGAAGGAGCACTGCCTGCTTGCGGCAGTAAGTGAGGCACAGGGCCTGTTCTGTTTGTCTCTGAAGCTGGGCCAGTTGATACCCAAACCAGCTGTCCATTCGTTCAGTTCAGAAGTAGCCCAGGGCCCAGTGGGACAGGAAGCCGACGGGAGCCCCAGTGACCCCCTGAACCCTTCCCGCGTCTGTCCTTTCCTAACCAAGCGCCTGGGCCAGGGTCCTTGGGACCGAGGCTGGGGTCACCCAGAATCTTTCCACGTCAGAGTCGCACGGAGCCGCATCAGAGCACTCGGAGCAGAGCCTTGTGACACCAACAGGGAGCGGGCCCTAGTCCCTGTCAGTGGGTCCCTGAAGGATGTTAAGAGGGCGTGGCATGACCATGTGTGTCTACGATGCCACTGGTGGCCACGTCGGGGTGGGGGTGGGTGGCCAAGATGGCGGGAAGGAGGACCAGGTGGAGACACCGCAGGACCCGGCTCAGAGGGATGGTGGCGCCTTCAGGTGCTGCCAGAGAGCGGGCACGGGTTTTAGGCCTGTCAGGCATGGCAAGCGTGGCTGGGCGCTGCCTGGCCTGGGCCCTGGGCAGGAGATGGTGCTGTCCTCGGTGGTAGGAACGCAAAGGAGCAGACAACCTGATGAGCGGAAGGTGACACACCCCTGAGTTCAAAGTCCCTGGGACTCAGGTGAAAGGTGCGGGTCAAGCAAGTCACCTGGTGAGTTTTATGGTATTTAAATTACACCTCAATCAAGTTCTTTAAAAAAAGGCAACTAGGAAGGAGCAGAGGGGAGGAAACAGGAGTGCACAGCGTGACAGGGAGCAGGCAAGGGGACCGCAGACATCAGGGCCTCAGAGAAACAGAGCCATAGGGTATCTACCTACTATCTACCTACTATCTATCTATCTATCTATCTATCTATCTATCTATCTATCTATCATCTATCTATCTATCTATCTCTGTCTATTATCTATCATCTATCTATCTATCTATCTATCTACCTATTTTCTATCCATCTATCATCTGTCTACTATCTATCTATCTATCTATCTATCTATCTATCTATCTATCTATCTATCTATCTACCTATTTTCTATCCATCTATCATCTGTCTACTATCTATCTATCTATCTATCTATCTATCTATCTATCATCTATCTACTATCTGTCATCTATCTATGTATCATCCATCCATCCATCCATCTATCCATCTGTCTGTCTATCAACATTTATGGGAATTGGCTCATTGCACTAGGGAGAGAAGTCCCATGGGCTGCCATCTGTACCCTACAGCTGGACTGAGGAAGTCAGGGGAAACCAGTGTTAAGGACCCAGCGGGAGCCACTGGACTGGGGGGCGCGCCGGGAGGGGCACATCCATGGGCAAGGCTGGCCAGCTCCCGACTGTGAGGCCTGAGGTGCGAGGCAGCCCCAGTTCCCGAAATCCAATCACCCCTCGGCCAGTGCGCCCAACGGTCCATTTGCTGAATTTATTTGCTGCCGTCAACTCTTCCGTTTCTGTCGACTGGTTCTCATTTTGTCTTCATGATGGTGGTTTAAGGAATTGACCTACAGCCGTAAGAGGGTCTCCAGGTTGTCAGGCCAGAGGCTCGCGCGGGCTATTTCATGTAATAAGGTTTACGGACGAGCGAGGCGGTGTGAAGGCAGGAACCTCCTGGCCCCGGAGCAGCCAGGGTGTCAGGTGTCGCGGACGAGAAATACAGCCGCATCATGGAGACAGCTCCCGGGGTCACTCCGATCCTGGCAGCCCCTGGGCCAGGTGTCGCACACCAGTGCGCCTGGTCCCTAGCAGAGGGCGAAGGTGCCCTCTTTAACGAGGTGCACGCCAGGACTGGTACCCCGGCATCCTCCTGACGTCCCCAGCGCCGGGAACACGGCAGGTGCACACGGATGCCGGGTGACGGGTGGGTGAGCAGGGAGGTGGTTTGCACAGCCGGTGGCTGAGGCAGGACTGGAACCCAGGCTCCACCCCGAGGCTGAGCGCCCTCTCACAGCAGCTACCCTCGGTGCCCAGCAAATGTGCACCAGCCCGGCCAGGACGGGACCTGGGGGCGAGTTTTACAATTTACCCTTGTGCACGAGGACGAGGAGGGGGCACAGTGGCCAGCAGTGGTCTGAGACCCACGCCCAGTGACATGGCCTTTGGGGGCTGTGCCCCGCCTTCCCAGGGCTTCTGCCCGCGGCTGCCGCTCTTGGCCCTGCACCTGCCCGGTCCCTGCCATCTCCCTCCTTCTTCTCCATCTCCTCCCTCCACACTGACACAGAACAGACAGAGGCTCCTCCTACAGGAGGCTTCGAGAGTCTAGAGCGGAGAGGGCATGGCCATGGATGTCAGGGGGCCCACACATCCTCAGCTCAGCCTCATTTATGAGGTGCCGCCCCCTGGGCAGGCGTCCCACTGCGTGCTTTACACACCCTGTGCGGAAGGCACTGCTATTTCCCCATGTTATAGGTGGGAACACGAAGCCCGAATGGTTATGTGGCTTGTCCAAAGGCACACGGCTGATAAATGGGGGAGTCAGGTCTGAATCCATGTTTGACCACTTGTTCTCACTCAAAACCCACTGTTTTACTCTCCAGCTGGGAGACAAGCGGCTGCTTCTAACCTTCGTCGCGGCGGCCAAGGGATGGGGGACTTTATCACCGGTGTTCCCACTAGATTCTGCCGGGAAAGACACCCTCTTTCTCCCCCGATGGACTGCCCCCTGGTGGCAGCTGCGGTTTGGTTTTTGGGGGTCGAAGCAGCCCCTGTGGACTCCTGGGCACCCCTCTGGCCTGGTCCCCTCGCCTTCAGCCTATTCTCTGTACATGAAACTGGCCGCCTCTCTTCTGGGCCCCTCCCCTGCTTTCCAAGCTTAGTTCAGGTCCCGATCTGCACGTGGGTTCCAGGGCAACTTGCCCACATTCTCCTGCAAAGCCGCCCTGGGTCCCAGGAGGGGACAGGCAGGGGCAGCCACGGCCACGCACCCCGGAGGCCCCTTCCTCTCTCTGTCAAGCCCGGGCCCCTAGAGGTGACTGGGCACGCCTGGGATGCCAGGCTTCTTGGGGAAAGTACAAGAGGTGACCCACCCCCCAGCCCGGACCCCCCATCCCTGGGGATGCCTGTCTGAGACGGCTCGGCTGGTTTTCAGCTGTTTTCTTGGAAGTGGAGGTGGCTTGCCCCTTTGGAGGTGGCACCGCCTGTGCCCTGGCGCCCCCCCCCCCACTTGTCTCCAGATGATGGGAGAGCGTTTCTGGTGGAAGGAAGCAGTATGGGCCCTCCATGGGCTGCCATCGTCACTGGAGCTGCTGCAACAAAAGGAACGCAGGACAATAGCCCCCTGGCTCCGGCTCCTGCTGCCGAACAGCCCCAGCCAGCAAATGCCTGCTAATGGCCTCCTCCCAATCTCCTTCTAGATAATGATAAATAACGTGTATTTTTAGTTTGGAATTGAATTCCATCTCTCCATTTCTCTGGAATGTTTTAGGTGTTTTTTCCTTCTCCCTTGGGGTCTGAAAACTAGGCATTCGTGCATTTACTGTGTGCATTTATTCCCTGCCAGAAATTGACATATGGGCTCATTAATTCTCCCACACTGTTCTCACCCCTAAACACCCGCCCGGCTGGACTCCTGGAGGAATCCTGCCGACCCGGAAACAGGTGTGTCCTGGAGGCAGGGAACTGGCCTCTGAGATCGCTGGTTCCTACACGTAAGCGTGCCCTTCGGTCCCACCAGAGTTTTTTTCTTTTATTAAATATACCAGAGGCCCGGTGCATGAAATTCGTGCACTCGGCGGGTTCCCTCAGCCTGGCCTGTGCCTTCTCGCAGTCTGGGAGCCCTCAGGAGATGTCAGGGAGCGGGCCTAAGCCATCAGTCAGACATCCTCAGCGCTGCTGTGGAGGCAGGAGAGGCTCCTGCCATCGCCACTGCACTCACCAGCCACTGAGCGGTGCTCCTCCTGTGGGAGCGCACTGACAACCAGGGGGCAGCTCCTGCATTGAGTGTCTGCCCTCTGGTGGTCAGTGCACATCATAGCAACCGGTCGTTCTGCTGTTCGGTTGATTTGCATATTAGCCTTTTATTATAGAAGATATCTTTATTGATTTCAGAGAGGAAGGGAGAGGAAAAGAGAGAGAGAGAGAAAAAAAAACATCAATGAGGAGAGAGAATCATTGATTGGCGGCCTCCTGCATGCCCCATACTGGGGATCGAGCCCGCAACCTGGGCATGTGCCCTGACCAGGAATCGAAACATGGAACTGTGACCTCCTGGTTCATAGGTCAATGCTCAACCACTGAGCCACACCCGCCGGGCCCCACCAGAGTTTTTGACTCAGTAGGTTTGGGATAGGACGCAAGAATTTGCATCTCTAACAAGGGCTAAGGTGACCCTGATGCTGTGGTCCCAGGGAACACACTTTGAGAACCACTGGCCTACATCCTTGCTCCTGCAAGTGTGGGCCTGGGACCCGCAGCAGCAGCAGCACCTGAGGCTTGTCAGAGATGCCGACTTTTGGGCCTCAACCTGGGTCTAATCAACAATCGCCTCTTAAACAGATCATTTGAATGTACGTGGAGTCAAAAGTTACACACTCCTTTGGCTACGTGGGGGTCGGTGCCCCTCACCCACACACTGTTTAGAGGCCAACTGTACATTGCAGTTTGAGAGGCACTGGCCTAGAGGATTTCTCAAGGCTCCTCTCAGCCCCGTGGCCTCGATCTTGGCTGTAATTAGAAGCACTTGGGGAGCTTTCAAACCGTCCCTAAGCCCCAGGCTGTGCTCCACACCAATTAAGCCAGCGTCTCTGGGGGTGCGGCCCAGGCACCTGTGCTTTTAGAAGCTCCCCAAGCGATTCCCGCGTGCAGCCCCATTTGAGAAGCACCGTTCCAGCTGGAGGGCTCAGATCAGCAGACTGTCTCCCCCAGCTCTGACCTTGAAGGCGATGGGAAAGGTCGTTCTTTCTCCGTGGCTGCTCACCCATCCCCTCTCCCGGCCCGGGACAGCTCCGCTTTGCCTGGCCCAGGCCGTCCATCTTGCCGGATGCCTTCCGGGCGGTAGCAGTGCATCCTTCTCTCTCCTCTCAGGTCAGCTGACGGGTGGAGGGCGGGAGGAGCAGCAGAAGCAGCTGGGATTGGCCAAGCCAGGCTTTGCTTCCCCCTAGAGCAGCGGTTCTCAACCTTCCTAATGCCGAGACCCTTTAATACAGTTCCTCATGTTGTGGTGACCCCCAACCATAAAATTATTGTTGTTGCTACTTCATAACTGTAATGTTGCTACTGTTATGAATCATAATGTAAATATCTGATATGCAGGATGTATTTCGGCGACCCCTCTGAAAGGGTCATTTGACCCCCAAAGCGGTCGCGACCCACAGGTTGAGAACCACTGCCCTAGAGCAATGCCCACAAGGGCCCACGTTCCACACTCCTGATTTCCACTTACGGAGAGCTAACTGCTGGGTGGAGAGAGAAGGAAGGAAATAAAGGAGATGAGCAAGGGGAGGTTCTTCTTAAGGATGGTCCATCCATCCATCCATCCATCCATCCACTAGTAGACACTCCTCATCAGACACCTCCTCCCCACCAGGCTGGGATCCGGCTAGCCCTTTCCTGCATGGGCAAGCCCAGCCCGAGGGACGGGGTGAGACGTGGTGCCCTCTGCAAGGGTAAAGGGCACCAACAGGAAAAGACTGGGCTCTCGGGTCCCTGAGGAATGGCCAGAGGGTTTGGGGGGATGGCCCCTCTGTCCTCCCCATCTTGTCCCCAGCACAGGACAAGGGCTGCAGCCTTTTCTGGTCACGTTTGGTTTAAACTGTGTGTGGGGCAGTGTTGTCGCTCCGTGTGGCTGTGCAAGGGGAGCCGGGCTATGTGAGCAGGTTGGGTGGGCAGGTGCGTGTCTGGGACACCTGCACACTGCGGTGCCCGAGAACATGGGTCCGAGTGGAATTACCTGTGGGGACTGGGGCATGTTCAATGGAGGAGAACTCACCCCTGGGAGTAGAAATAGGCTGAAATCCTAGGGAGGGGATGGGTTTTGGAGCCAGAGCTCTTCTTCAGTCCTTAGCGTGGAACCGTGTCACCCCCATGACGACTTCCCTGGGAAGAAACCGAAGGCACGGGAGAGGCTGCCATAGGCTGAGGGGGTTTGGGGAAGGGGCCCAGCTGACGTGATAGCCCCGTCTGTGTCCTGGGACCCCGTGGGTGCTCGAGCGCAGGCCCCATGCATCTCTCAGGGCCACCCCGACTGGAGCCAGCGCAGAAGGAGACTTCCGGTGACCTTGACTCCTCGCTCTTCCCACTTGGATGGAGCAGGGTTGCTCTGCTCCGTCCGTCTTCTCCGCTCCAGAGCCAGCCGTAAATGACCTGCTTCATCCCCAGCTGCCGTCGGAGGCTGAGAGGCCGAGGAGTGATGTGTTCCGAGCCCACTTTTCACCGCAGCTCGGAATGGAGTGATGTCCCCCCTCCCCCACCCCATCCCTCACTGTCCCAGGGGCCATGGACACGCCGCCCCCCAGCTCCCGCCTGCACTGCCCGGCTGCCAGCAGAGCCGGTGCTGCCTGGATGGATTGACTTGTTGGGGAGAGTATTTATTTTAAGAGGCATTTTCACCTCCGGTTTTGATGTGCTTGGCTTATTACCCATAAATATCAACTAACAGAAAGGGGGTGGCGTCCGGGGGAGAAGTGGGCATTTTGGAGGGAGACCAGGAGCTGACGTATTCGCAGGGGACACGAGGAGATGGTTCTTGTAAGTGGCCCCCACAATGCACTCCGAAGGCATTCTGAAGCCCTACTGTGCGCTGGCACCGAGTGGGCCTGGGCTGCACCAGGGCATCGCACAGACGCTGCCTGTGAGAATGTGGGCCTCGCTGAGCAGACGGGACCTGAGGGGCAGATGAGGGGTGCAGAGGGGGTGTGATTAAGGACGGTGTTTGCGGGGGGCTTCATGGAGGGGCAACTTTAGAGAAGGGCTTGTTGAGTGAGTCGACGAGGGGAAGGGCGACGGAGAGATGGCTGAAGGGCTCACAGCTCATGTGGCCGTCTCAGGATTCAAAGGCAGCCGGTGTGACCCGGGCAACTAAACCCGTTCTTTCCCATCACAGGAGGCACTCCGGAGCGTGGTGCGGGTTCGAGGAGGTCGTCTGCTTCCCTCTCTCCCCTTTCCTTCCCTGAGAACGGAAGTTCCCTCCAGAGGCTTGGCAATGGACAGACTCTTACCCACTTGGGCCGGTGAGGCTAACGTGAGCCGTCTGCAGGGGAGGGGCGGGGAGTGGGGTGTCCCTGAGACCTTCCCAGCAGGACGAGGCTCCAGCCAGGCAGCTCCCGGGCGCCACATGGAGCCCGGGGTGCTCTCAGAAAGGCCGTGAAGCCGACGTATGAGTCAGGACTCATTTGTTTGCAAGGCTAGAAACCCAACGTCACCCGACGTCACCAGCTGAAGCAAATGAGGACTGTGCTGGTCCAGGGGCCGGGAGGGATTCTGGGACAGCAGTGGGAACCTGGCCGCGGGGAACTGGATGGAGGATTCAGAGCATCAGGCCTCTGGCGGGTGCGTCTGCCCCAGCTCTCTGCGTGCTTTTCCGAGTTTAAAGTTGGGCATCCTCTTGCCCTGGCCAGGTAGCTTGGTTGGAGAGAGCATTGTTCCGCTACGCCGAGGCTGTGGGTTCCATTCCCAGCCAGGGCACATTCAAGAAGCAACCAGCGAATGCATGGGTCAGCGGAACAACAAAGAGATCTCTCTCTCTCTCTCTCTCTCTCTGTCTCTCGAATCAATCAATAAAAATATAAAAAATAAAGTTGGACACCGTGAGCAGTGAGGTGTAGTCAAACCTCAAGCCCCACCCTAGTCATTCTAGCAGAGAGAGCGGAATAGCCTGGCCAATAAAGGAGTCGTAATTGCATCCAGAAAAGGGCCGCTGACACCCAGGCCTCACCGAGGGGGCAGTGGCCGGAGCAGCCACTTTCCCCAGTGCCAGGGGAACAAGGCAGGGGGGGGGGCGGGGGCTGTCAGAATTGAGGAGTTTGGAGGAGAGGCCCGTGGAGCCGGGACTCAGAGCGCCGTGGGGGGGGGCCAACGCCGGCTGTGATTGCTGGCATCTCTGAGAGGTGCTGGTGCAGAGAAAGAAAACTTCTAACGGGAACCCACAATTCAAGAAGGAACCAGCTCTAGTCCAGGGTGAAGAACCGGTTCCGCTAGTGCCTCCTGCTGGCAGCGGCTAACTGGGCACAACGGGCAAAGCAGAAACGTGGTCAGGGCTTCCCGGCCCCGGGTCCCACAGCCCAGCAGGACCAGGCGGGTTTGGAGCTGAGTGACACCAGCTCCCAAAGGACCAGTCCGGACGGTCCTTGGCTGACTCTTTGATGAGGCCCTTCAGCTGTGGTGGGGGGACTCTGTGGAGTCTACGACCCCGGGAGTCAGTCCCTGCCCAGCCTCCAGCTGTGGAGCTGACACGGTGGCGGTGGCACCGCACCTGCACCTGGCTTCCCGGTGCCGAGAGACTCAAGGCTGCAGACCGAGCGCAGGTGTCTACACGGCACGCTTGGCGGGAGGAAATGTGCACCACGAGCCACTGATGTCGGGGTGCAGAAGGGAGAGGGGGGGCTCCCACCCAGAGGGGCTTCCCAGACCCCCCTGGAAAGCAGCCATCGTCTCTGGGCATTTTGGCTCAGACTGACGCAGGGGCAATGCTTCCACTTATTGGTGTGTGACCTTGAGCAAGAGAATGACCTTCTCAAGTCTTGATTTCTTCCCTGGTACAGCTCCCCGAGGGCTGTCAGGGGGACTAGGGGAAGCGTATATGGAACACAGCGCCTGGCACACAGAGGCACTCGGTAAGCGGCGGGAATTGCTTATTCGTAAGCAGGGGGGTGGCAGAGCCTGCCCTTGTCCTGGAGGCCTGGGGGGGACTCACTTGATGAGGGCGGAGGCCCCGGGAGCAGAAGCAGAGGAGAGAGAGAGGGCACGTTGGTACCTGAGGCTCCAGGGCCCTCCCCAGGCATAAGCCCAGCCTAGGGAGGCCGTGGAGGTCCCGCCAAGCCCACGGGGGCAAGGCAGTGCCACCCTGATGACCACTCGGAGGCCCAGGGCCAAAGGCAACCGCCTGCCCAGCGGCAGCTTCCGGCCTGTGGTGCCCAGGGAGGGCGTGCAGATGCTGGAACCGTCGGCATCGTTCCTAGACTCGGCGGCAGGGGAAGTTCGGATCAGAGCGAGTGGGTGTAAAGAATGTCAAGCAAGATTCGATTACAATTTTTATTTTGGAAAAACCTTCATCAAAACATGTATATCTAATTAGGACAATTAGAGCACAGGAACAAAAAACTGATTAAAAATCAGACACTCCATAAATTACGTGTGCTCCTCCAGCTGGGGCGCATCTCCGGCTGCGGAGCCGCAGGGCCAATCAATGAGCCGGGGCTCTGGGAGCAGGAGTGGGAGGCAGTGGCTCCCAGGACAGGGCGGGGGGGTGGGTGCTGAGGGCAGGCTGTGGGGTCCCAGTCTGTCACCCTGGGGTGTGTGGGCAGCTGGGCCTGCTCAAGAGCAGGGTGCTGGTGAGCAGTGGATGTGCCTGTACGGGGCGTGCGTGTGTGTGTGTGTGTGTGTGTGTGTGTGTTTGCACTATACTGGGCCTGAGCAGATCATGTATCTGCACACGTATATGTCAGCATATGAACATCTGTGAAAACAGATGCAACTGCCTGGGCATAAACAAAATGCATGGCAGCGTCTGGAGTCTGTGCCAGAGGCAGGAGCTGTGCAGAGGGAGCGCGGGCCGGCGGCATGCCCTCCGTGCCTGGCACTGCTGGTGTGCGACTAGTGCAGGGGGTGGGGGGTGAGCCCGGTATGTCAGCAGGCAGGCAGAGCTCCCACGGTCACAAGACAAAGCCACCCCGGAAGGATTCCCGCCCCCTGGAACCTGCGAAGACGTCCCCTTCGGCGGCGTAGGGGCGTCTGCAGAAGTGACTAGTGAAGGACCTCGAGACGGGAGCTTATCCTGGTTTCCTGGGAGGCCCAGTGTCATCACAGGGTCCTTGAAAGAGGGAGAGAGGTGTCAGCAGAAGAATGGTCGGAGAGGCGCTGCGTTGCTGGCTTTGAAGATGGAGGGGAGGGGCCGAGAGCCAAGGAATGGGCGCAACCTCTGGGAACTGGAGAAGCAAAGCCAAGAATTCTCTCCGAGACCCTGTCGGAGGGACACCCCCTGCTGACAACGAATTTAGCCCCGTGAGACCACGCAGGACTCTATGTGAAACTGTAAGACAATACATTTGCTGTTTTGAGCCACGACCTTTGCGGTCATCTGTTACAGCAGCCCTAGTAGTGAATGCTGTCTTGCCATTTTATAGGAGAAGGAACTAGAGCTCAGATGTATGAGGTAATTTCCTCAAGCTCATCCAGCCGGGCAGCGGCAGAGCCACGATCGGAGGCAGGCTCACCCGGGCGCTAAGCTGGACTCTCCCACCGGCCTGCTCTGCAGGAGGTTGTCCTGAACGGCCAGTGTGAGAGCCACCCCCAGAAGGATGCTCTCTCCCAGGGATTGGGGGCATTGGGGGTGGGGAAGGGGCTTGATGGGAGCCACTCCCACCTGATCGCAGGTGAGGCCCTCAGAGAGCTTGGCCCACATGGCCTTTGGGTGCACTGGAAGGGGACACGCCCTGGTGGGGAGTCCCTGGCCCTCCTCCTTCCCCAGCCCCATCAGGACTGTATTCCTTAAAGCACACGTATCCCAGCACCATCGAATATTGGAGCCAGGGGAGGTTCAGGGAGGGCAGGTGTTAATGAAAAAATCAGAATGAACATGACTCACCCTCAGTCTCACACTAAATAAACCACAGGCCACAGTCAGAGGCCCAGGCTCTTGACCTTCTAGCCTGAACATTCTTTGGGAAAAATACAATCTAATTTTCCAGCTTGGCATGTAAGCAGA
>NW_005871882.1:110660-112065 GCF_000147115.1 Myotis lucifugus
ACATGGCAGGAGCGAGAGGCCCGCTCACGGGGCGTGGCGTCAGGTGCTCAGGTCCATCTCCCCATTGCACGCAGGGCTCAAGCCAGGACTGGGGGCGGTCAGACCCAGGGGACAGTTTCCCGGAAGGCTCTGTCCTCACAAGATTGGGGGGACTGAGATCTGGGCGGAGACCCCAGCCCCCTTCGCCAGGAGGCTGCCTCTCTGCTGTGGGGCGCAGACAGCTGTCTCTGTGGGCCAGGCCAGGCAGTGTGAGGGGGGAGTGGGGAGGGGGAGGTGGGTGGGAGGGATCAGAGCTGAGCTGAGACCTTGTTTTGGGTTTGAGATGCCCAAGCTGTTAATCTGAGAATAATCAATGCTCGTTGCACATATCTGGTTGCTAGAGCCGGTTATCTATTTCCTGTCAAGATGCCCAGAAGTCCCTAGCTCCTCTCCGCCGCTGCCCACCCGGCCTCCCCGGCCCGCCCAAAGGTGCTGCAGCGGCTCAGCTCAGCCGTGGAGAGGCTCAGCTCAGCCCGGGAGACAGCAGGTCGGCCGCCCACCCTCCCCGCCCAGCCCAGTGCCTGCTGGGCCGCAGGAAAGCCCTGGACACAGGAGAGGAGGAAGGAGGGCCAGGGGGCTGGCCCACGGAGCCGGAGGAGGCGGGGAATCAAGCAGAAGTGCAAATTACCCAAACCCGTGATTAACATCTCTTCCAAATCTGCATGAATATTAAAGCGCAACCCACCCCGTCCCCACACAATGAATTCTGCATGAATCTTAAGATAAATCGTTTGGATAACTTAGCAGCAGCTGTACTCCCCTGCTGCCAGCCACCTCCCCAAATCATTTCAAGGCGGGCAAGGGGAGCAGGAGGGGAGGGTGCAGAGGGCCGGGAGGGCGGGAGGGAGAAGAGGGGCCAGTCATTGGAGTATCACCAAGGGAAGCCACCCAGGGACACCCCGGAACCTGCTCCCAGGCAGAAGGGATAAATACCAGGGTCAGGAAGGCTGAGGGTGAGGCGTGGGGTTCACAAAGCCAGCTGTTCAGGGGCTGGAGGGGCACGTGGTGGGGCCACCGTGGACCTAGCTGAGGACTCCTCTCCTGTGTTCTGGGAGGCCAGCTCGGTCCTTTCCTTCCCCTACGAAGGAAACCAGCCCACTGAGCCCTCAGCTCATTCCCCGTCCTCCTGGAGGGCGCTGGTTCTCAAGGGGGTGACTGTGCCCCAGAAACCCGGGCACGCGCCCTGACTGGGAATCGAACCATGACCTCCTGGTTCATAGGCCGATGCTCAACCACTGAGCCACACCGGCTGGGCATGTGCAGGTAGTTTTGATTATTATGATGGGGAAGAAAGTGCTACTGGCATCTAGTGGTGGAGTCCACAGATGCTGCAAAATATCCTACAAACACAGGACATCCTCCCCCC
>NW_005871882.1:114328-117442 GCF_000147115.1 Myotis lucifugus
GGGCTGGGGTGTGGGCTGGGGCTCAGGGCTGCAGGGTTTCTCTCCAGGAGAATGAACGTGCCCTAAAATGGATGGTGGTGGCGGCTACACAACGCTGTGTACCCACTAAATGCCATTGCCGTGTCCGCTTACAGTGGGTGCGTTATATGGCGTGTGAGTCTTATCTCAATAAAGCTGTGAGAGAGTGGCTAGGGGATGCGCCCCTCTTCCCCAAGGTCCCGCAGAGGCAGGACCAGAAATGGCGCGTTTTGCTTCTCGGCCCTGAGCTGTTCCACACGGCCAGGCCACTCCTCGGGGCGGCATCTGTCTCCCCTGAGGGTGGCACCTGGGCCCCGTGTCCCCTGGGCCATCGTGGCACCCGCGGGAGGCAACGTGTGCGGGGTTCGGAGGCCTGGCCGTGCCATCTCCCCGCTCCGTCTCGTTCATGCTGAGGATGCTCCCCGCCTGCTCCCGTGTCAGACTTTCTTTGATCCCCAGCCCTCGGTGCTCACCCTGCACCGGCTCCTCCTGCACCTCCTTGTTGTGTGCCGGCTTCATCCCCCTCCCCCGCTTCCCTCGCCCCCTGCAAATCGTAAACCTCCAGGGGCCGACTCCATTTCCAATCCCTCAGATGTCAGGGGAATTGAAAGCATAGCAAATATTTCCGAGATCCAAATTACACAGACCCCGAAGGCAGAACTTCTAGTGTAATCCAGGTTATGAATTGTAAATCAGACGCCATGCAAAGTACTTGCAAAAATTCAATAAAGCTGTTGCTCCCAGCACAGCAGAGCCCTACCTACGGAGGCAGCTGGGGAGAAAGAGAAGGAAAGGGCGGGCGGGCAGGGTGGGGTGGGGCTGGCCCTGGCTTGGCCAAGGCTGCCCATTCTCCTGGCCTAGGAGTCAAGAGGGCTCCATGGCCTGTGGACGACACACCCTCCAACGTTCAATCCAGCCTTGCAAGCAAGCACGTGGCTTTCCCGCCTGCCCAAGCCTGGGGGGCTGTGCAAGTGAAGGGGGCTTCCAGACCAGGCGCTAATGTAGATTGTCAGGCTGCCTACATCCGCAAATTGTTACCCAGGTGCCTTTGCAGGCCCATAGGGGGTGACAGTCACCAAGACGCATACAGTGTGTGTGTGGGAGGCCCCGCCTGCTATGAAATTGTGTTCATCTCTGTGTTAGTGGGAAAGAAGTTGGGGAACTCCTCGTGCACCCACTGATGTAGCCGCCCCTTAGAATGGGGCGGGGACACTACTGGGTCACCGAGAGTTTTATTTGGGAAGGATGTTGAAGAGCAAATGTCCTCACTGCATGGAAGAGGGTGGCATGAAGGCATTTATGTTTCCAGGATGGGCAATTCCAAGAGAAGGGACTGGAGGGGGGGGGGCGGGGGGAGAACCGAGGACAGGGCTCCCTCTGACCCGGCTACCGGGGCTGGGCGTGCACAGAGACACAGCGATGTTCTGTCAGGCCTGAACCAGGGGGTGGGGGCACATTTCATGTAGTTACAGCTCTGGGCACCAAAGGGTTAACAGTCACACCCACTCAAGAACTGGAGGGAAAGAAGGAGCTGGTGGAGACTGGGTGTCCCTGCGCACACCTGGCTTTGCAGGTGTCCGACCACATGGGCACAGATGGCCCAGGCGGGTAACCATCGGCCCATCTCCATGGACCTGGCAGGCACTGTGCTGGCCACCGGGGGTAGGAGGATAAAACGAGGTCCTTCCTCCCTGCCTCCCAGATGCTTAGACGACCCGCGTGCCGGCACACACTGGGTCGGCCTCAGGGACAGAGCTGTGTGCCCTCGGCCGCAGCAGGACGATGGGGCTGGTGTAAAGAACCCTGAACTGCCTCTGTTGGGAGGGGACCTGCCAACCTGGGGTGTGAGGAGCCTCCGACGTTCCCAGCTTATTAATAGTCATGATGAGGAGGATGTCGAAAACCTCCTGCTCAGGTGCGCAGGGCTCTGCCAGGCAATTAAAATGCAGCTCTGCACACGGCTCGTAACGAGGACACGTTCCTATCGAGGGCAGCTCTGGCTCCGGGCTGCATCCTGTTGGACCAGCCTCGTCAGCAAGGCCCGGCCAGGAAGAGCTGAGGGCGGCCCATTTCCTGTTGGAAGGTCTCTCTCCTTCCTTCCTTCCTCCCTCCCCCATGCACCCTTGAGGAACACGAAGCAAGCACAGGGTAACGGTAGGCACCAGAGCCTGTTCTAACAATCCAGGGCGTGTGAGACTCAGCTCTTCACTGCCCAGGGGCCTGTGGCCAGTGTGGCCCCTCATGCTCCCCACCGCCTGGCACTCATGTCCTGTGTAACCCCACCGCCCCCCTTGAGTGTGGGCTGGCCTAGTGACTCCCTCCTGACCAGGAGAGCACACAAAAGTGGTGGATGTCACTTCCGCGATCAGGCTTCATAAACCGCAATCTGTCCTGCCAGCAGGTTCCACCGCCTCCTTGGGTCGAGTGGTTTTATGGAGCAAACTGCCACGATGGAGAGGCGCACACAGCAAGGAGCGGAGGGTGGCCTCCAACCAACAGCCAGCTGGGAACGGAGACCCTCCGTCCCACAGCCCGCGAGGAAGTCAGTCCTGCCGACCACCACCTGCGCGTGGACTTGGATTCTTCCCCGATCACACCTTCGGATCAGACCCCGGACCCTGGCGTCACCCGGACTGCATGCCGCCCTGAGACGGAGGACCGGCTGAGCCCGCCCGGACCTCCTGAGAATAACTGCGCGCTGTCAGCCGCCAGGATGGGGAGTGATTTGTTACCCAGCGGTAGGTAAGTAATATAGCAGATTATTTAACTTTCGGGTTTTCATTTCTCATCTGTAAAACAATTCAAATCCCGCTACATTTTGGGCCGGCAGAGGGACTCACCGATGAGATGCAGGCGAAGCGGGTTGCGCAGGGTCGGGGCACCCAGGGAAGCAGGGTCGCGGCAGCTTCGTTACATGCACGTCATCTAAATAGTAAGGACTGTTCTGAACCGCCGTGTTTATAAACCCCGCCCTGCTTGGCTCTTAAGGCCCACGCATCTATGCAGTTCGCGCCCTCCCTGCCTGGCCCCGCCCCCCCCCCCTCTGGAAAATTACCAAGGAGTTCAGAAACAGCATCTCGCTCACACTTCTAAACA
>NW_005871882.1:117816-135711 GCF_000147115.1 Myotis lucifugus
CGCCCGCCCCTAACCTGCTTTCTGTCTCTAGTCTGGACATTTCGTATCAATGCAATCATACAGTATGTGCATCATCGTGCCTGGCTTCTTGCACTTAGCGCACTGCTTTCGAGGTTCTCCCACGTTGCAGCAGGTATCAATCCACGCTTCGTTCTATGGCAAATAATATCCCGTTGTCTGGATAGAACACCTTTGGTTCATGGAAGGGGTCTTTGGAGAGAAGGAAACTGCGGCCTGGAGGAGGATGGGCTGGCCCAGGTTAGCTGCTGCTTCCTTCCAGGAGGGCCTCTCCAGCTCACGGCTCCAGCTCAAGGCTTCTCTTGGGCCCTGAAGTGACAGTGTCTGCTGCCTGTAGTCCCATCTGCTCCCAGCAAGAAACGGCCTAAGAAATGTGTCAGCTGAACTCCAGCTTCTGCGCTACACTAACAGCGGGTCCAATTTTTCTAATTGGTATATTTAATTCCTAGTAACATTTTATGTTAGTAGAATTAATTACCTCATCATCTGCTCTGGCCAACGATGTCTTCTCATGGTGGTTTGCTATCGATATTCTTCTACTGCGGCCGCATCACCACCTCTCTGTCTGCGGGGACGGGGCTCTTGGCAAAGGCTCTTGAGAATGGAGTCCCCACTTCAGGCACCGGTTGAGGATGCCTGCCGAGGCATCACATCAGCCAGAAATTGCAGGTGGGTGTGGCTGAGCCCCAGGTGGGGAGACAGGGGCAGCTGCCCGAACTGATTAGCATCTTTATTTTTCTGGGCTGAATCTAACCCCTGGGAAGGCCCTTTCTGCATGTGGCTGGGCGCTTCCAGAACTGGTGTGACGCCAGGGTGGGGGGTGGTCAGGAGGAAGACAGTGGAGTCCATTCCACTTTTCTCAGCTATCGGCGTCAAGGGCAAGAGGTAAGAGCACTGGCCCGGCCCAGCCAGCGGGTCTGGCTTTTTCAGGAGGTCTTACTTTAGGATTCAGGCCTGCCGCATCCAGGAGGTGTCTTGGGGACCAACATAAAGAGTATCTACTCAGGCACCATATTGATTTGTACTTGTTTCGAAGTGTGCCGTCGAAGGGGACTCCGAGACCTACTGCAGCCAGCCAGGCAGGTAAGCTGTTTGAATGGGTGTCCTCAAATATTCCACAGAACCTGAGTCCCAGGAGATGCTTTGGGACCAAACAAGGGGTGGGAACAGGTTCAGGGCCACCAAAGAAGTCTGGGAAGTATTACATTCCATACCTGCCCCCTCTCAGTCATGCAATGAAGGGAGCAGGCCTGTGGGTCCAGCATTCTCATCTTGTCCCATCCCCCAGGGGTTCTTGGCCTTGGACAAGTGACTTACTCGCTCTGTGTCTTGATTTACTCAGCTTTTAAACAGGGCAACGCAGTGGTGCAGAGCGTGTTGGGCCCACTGGCTTCAGTTAACATGGGGGTATTATTATTTGTTATTATCACCAAGATGATTAAGGATCTGAGAAGCCCTGATTCTAAATCATTTAATTCTGATGAACCTGACTCTCCCCCAATTTATTTGACTACAAGCACTTTTCAGACCTGCAGAGCTGCTCCGTGTGGCACAGGAAATGCTGGTCTAAATCCCTGGGGACTGTGTTTTCCTGGAAGGTGTCGGGAGAGACCCCACCATTCACCGTGCATGCGCGATTCCAGGCGTGGCCACCCCACCCCTCTCCTCGGCCAGTCCTTCGGCATTGGCCGCGATGGGCTGAGAGGCCTGGTGAGTTTGGTGTTACTCCCTCGGGCTCTCCACCCCTTGCTTTGTGTGGTGTCAGCTCGCTAAACCGCTTCCCGTGGTCAGGGGTCAAGCCTCCCCTTGTGTGGTCTGACAGTTCCAACCGGGTGAGTCTTTCAAACTCCCGCCCACTCCTCCATGCTGATACGAGGGTCCACCGAGAGTGATGGGTCGTCTCCTTCATTCTGTGTCCAGGCTGAGCAAACAGTGGGGGCATCATCCATGGCGCTGAGTGAGCAGGACAGAGGGCACGAGGCCTGCACCACGTCCGGTCCTGGCTGGCTCAGTGCCACCATTGGCAGCAAAGGTCCTGAATGTGGAGTTGGAAAATCAAGGTTCACATCTTACCTGGCTGGTGCCATGATCTTGGGTGAGTTGCATAACCTTCCTGGTCCCACCCAGAGAGTGGGAGCACCATGTCCCCCAGGCCCCTCATGTGATTGTACTGAAGATCAGAGCAGGTGCTCTACGGGAAAGGGCCTTGTCTTAGGGGAAAGTCCCATGATGCTGACTCCCCGCTTCTCTCCCCACAGCCTGCCATCACCCCAACTGGGACCGGCCTGGTGAGAGGACCCCAGCCCGAGCAGTGACAACGTCAGGAACCAATATCATCATGCGCTGTGACAATATTTGATGAATTCATACGCGCCTAGGGGAACAGACTAAGTAGGTGTATAGAGTGAGAATATTCTCTGTGACAATCAATATTCCTTCAATTGAACCATCTCTGCAGATCTGACATTTCGAGTTTTCTTTTTTGGATGCATTAGCTAGATTTATGCTTCCATATGGTGGGAGCTGCGGGGAGAAGGGGAGGAAGGCCAGGTAGGGGGGTGCTTCGAAGGCACCTGGGTAGGCCGATGGGAGCAGATCCCTTTGCACAAGACCCAGCGAAGTGGGCTCAGTGCCCCACTGTGCTGCTCAGCTGGCCCTGCAGCTCAGTGCGGGAGGCCCCGTCAGCCCCTGGTACTTTTAGCTCCAGCATGAGGGCTGGGAGAGGAGCCAGGTGGGGTGGGAGGGCCTCCCTCCCGCCCGCAGCCCTGGCCCAGGCTCCCAGGACAGCCGCCCACTCAGCTCTGGACGGGAGGAGAGGCCAGGTGACTCCTCCGCAAGGGCCCCCCCGGAAACAGGCTCTGCCCACTGCCTGCGTTCATTGCTGACTCAGCCATTTGCTAATCAATGGCAAGGGCATGCCCTCGGGCGAAGTTTAGAACACCTTTGTCTCTGTTTATCCATTTGCAAAAGGGAGCTGATAACAAAACTAACCTGCGTTGAGTACTTGTAGGTGCCAGGCATCCTTTTCAGAGCTGTACGTGGACGGATGTACCGAATCCTCACAGAAACCCAGCGGAGCAGGTACCACGACTGTCCATTGGCAGGTGAGGAAACTGAAAGAGGCAGCTGTGCATTTCAGGCAGGCGAGGGTTTGACACTCATCCCTGTCACTCAACAGCTGTAAGTCACGATTCTTTATGGAAAAAAGTTCAACTCCAGGGAGCTTAAGGAAAAAAAAAAAAAGAAAGAAAGAAAGAAAAAGAAACAAAGGAAAAGGGTAGGAAAATATCAACAAGGGTAGTTGCAAAGGATACTGGGGCTACTCAAGGAATCCAGGACAGGAAAAGCTCTAGAACCTTCTAGAACCTTCAAGGAGCCCCCGCCCCCCTAGGGTTCTAGCATCTTAAACACCTGCCATCTTGCATGTTACCCATCATTATTTACCTCTCTCTGCTTTCCTGTCCGGGTTGCTTTATAAGCGGACGACAGCAAAGTGCTGTAAGCGATGAGTCTGGAATCCGCCTGGTTTTGCCACTTCCCAGCCATGTGACTTTGGGCCAGTTCCTTAGCTCCCCTGAGCCTCTCTTTCTCATCTGTAAAACGGAACAACAATAGCACCTTGCTCACAGGTCTATTACGAGAATTCAGTGTATCAGTACGTACACATAAAGCCGGTGAAATGGTGCCTGACACGGGCAAGTGCTCAGTAAGGCTGTCTCTTTCAGACCCGTTTCCTCTGCGTGGCTGGCAGCCCTGGCGTGGCCGTGTCAGCTGAGATCATTTTATCACCCGAGGCCACGGACCCATCGCCAGGAGGGATTCTGATTGCCCGCACCTTGTTAGCTGCTGATGGGATCAGCAGAGGGAGGGAAGCGTGTCTAGACCTGGTCCCAGGATTTGTTCCTGTGAGAAAACTTGGAACGAACAGAAAAGATCACGGCGTCACCTGTGGGGCCCAGGCTGCTTAGCGCACACACTGGCAGGTTGTCTGAGTTCAGCCTTCTCGTGTCTTCGAGCTGTTTTACGGCCCGGTGGGTTGTAGATAACTGATAGCAATACAAAATAATTATTATCTATAGACATGCAAATAAATTCCGCCCCGTGGTTCCATTGATTTCCCTCCTCCCGTGGCAGACTACCGTAAATTCACCGCCACTTTCCTTCCCTCCGTATGAATTTATGCTTTTCAGACTTCTCCTTTGGATCAGCGGTAGCATCTGCCTGGCTCCCTCATTATTTAAGCCAAATAAAACCATTCACACCTGTTCAAGTTTCAGAGTCATGATCTTGCCTTTTTGGAAAAATGATCCTTTAACGCAGGGGTGGGCAAACTTTTTGACTCGAGGGCCACAATGGGTTCTTAAACTGGACCGGAGGGCCGGAACAAAAGCATGGATGGAGTGTTTGTGTGAACTAATATAAATTCAAAGTAAACATCATTACATAAAAGGGTACGGTCTTTTTTTTTTTTTTATTTTTTAGTTTTCATTTCAAACGGGCCGGATCAGGCCCGCGGGCCGTAGTTTGCCCACGGCTGCTCTAGACAGTGCCCAGTGATCCCTGCCTTCTGCTCTTCATCGTGGAATTGCCTCCCCTTGAGTGTGGGCCCAGCCACCTGCCTCTCACCAACAGAAAGTGGCAAGAGGGGTGGGATGCCACCACAAGAGATTCTGACTTCTGTCTTTAGCAGACCCTTCCTATTGCCTTTTCAGCTTGCACACTGGGAGGAATCAAGTGACCACGTTGAAAGGCCCACATGGCCGGTAAAGAAGACCCTCCATTCAACAAACCTCAAGGAACCGAATCCTGTCAACAAGCACACGTGCTTGGACTGGGATCCTTCCCCCACCGAACCTTCAGATGAGACCTCAGCCCAAGCCAACACCTCGCCCGAGGCCCTAAGATAGAGGGCCCAGCTGAGCCACGCTGGGACTCCTGACCCTAGAAACCATAAGATAATAACCACGTGTTGTTTCAAGCCATTAAGGTTATGTAACTTGTGGTATAGCAATAGGTAACTAATGCCTCACGCAACAAAGCCTTGTCCCAGGCCCTGTCTTCAGAGAACCCAGGCTAAGGTGGGCTCTGCACTGGCTCTCCTTCTGGGAGATCTCTCTGCCTCCTCTTCCTCTCCCCCACCGGATAGACTTCTTGCCCAGACTTTCCGAATGCTCAGCCAGCGGGAGAGACCTTTCTGTGCTTCCCCCTCTATCTGAGGGTGGGAGGCACTTGAATCCCTTAAGCAACAGGGTCCCTCCCCTGGGTCATGCAGAACAGGGAACTACCTTGAGTCAAAAAGACAGAGCTGGCTGCCGCAAGCGAGACGGAAGTTAGACATCTTGAAAAAGTTCCAGGCTGTTAGGAGTCTGAATTTTTTTTCAGTGTCAAGAAGAGATAGACAGAAGGCAATCGGCCCTGGGAGTGGGGTCATCCCCATGGCTGGCTTTAATCTTCTGTAGCAGCTGGACTTGGTCTTCAGCCAACTAACCTCACAGACATTCATGACCTGCTGTAGCCGAGACACAAGGAGATCCATCATCAAATATCACTTTGCTCTCCATCTTAGCGAGAGGCAGGCAAAAAATAAAACAAACAAGCGGAGGAAAGAGATTTCATGTTTCTCTAATAGAACGAGGTAAGAAGTGGGGAAAAACAATTTCATCCCAGGCCTTCCGCGCGGCTGTCACAGCCATCCCCCGTCAAGGCAACAAGAACTGCAAAGCCAAGTTCGATAAAGATGAAGAACAGCGTGTCTGGGTTTCTCTGGAAGGAGCCGTCGCCCCGGTGAGGCCTGGGGGGAAGAGAGAGATGAAGGGCTTTTGGAACCGGGCCACCTTTTGGAGATGGCGGATGCTTCTGGCTCCGGAAATGGAAAGGCGGCAGCAGCAGCAACAGATGAAGGTTGCCCGGGGGGCTGGCCTCAGAGGCCGCCGCGCGGCCAGGGTTGTGACAGGTGTCAATCAGCGTCGGCAGCCTGCAGGTTCAGCTGCCATGGCTTTGCTGCCTCTTGCAGCCTTGACTGCCATCGGCCTTGGAGTGGCAGGTGGGAGGGAGAGCTTCTGGGATTTAAGAGTGAGGGAAGGCAGGAGGAAGGAGGCCTGATTTTCGGAGGCATTTGGCTCTGGCCTGGTTCTGCCCTGAGCTTTTTGACCCTGGCTGGTCACGGCCCCTCTGCCAGCCTCGATGTCCTTCTCTGTAACAGGCAGTGGGGCGGGGGCTAGACTGGGGCTCTCCATCCTGTGGGGGCTGGGCCCAGGCATTGCTGTGTTTTAAAAGCTTCCCAGGAGCCCTTGCTGGTGTGGCTCAGTGGATAGAACATCAGCCTGACGACTGAAGGGTTCTGGGTTCGATTCTGGTCAAGGACATATGCCTGGGTTGTGGGCTTGATCCCTAGTAGGGGGCGTGCAGGAGGCAGCCAATCAATGATTCTCTCTCATCATTGATGTTTCTATCTCTCTCTCCCTTTCTCTCTGAAATCAATAAAAATATATATTTTTAAAAAATTAATAAAAGCTCCCCAGGAGATTCTTACCAGTTGGGCCGAGAACCACAGGCCTGGCGTCCACACAGGTAGACACGCTCTGCAGACTGAAACGAGAAAACAAAGTCCCACCAGGAACAGCCGAGGACACTGAATCCTTGTCACCGGGGTCACCCCAGGGCCTGGTGACATCCACGGGGGAGGGAGGCCTGCGTGGGATTAAGCAGTGCCCACAGGGGTGCAGGGGGCAGGCTGTCCACACACGCAGGTGAATGCACGAATGGATGGATAAAAAGGAAAGGGAGGGAGGAAAGAAAGGAGGGGAAGGAAGGGAGAGAGGCAGGGTGGGAAGGGAGGGAGGGAGGGAGAACTTAGGACTTGTAGAACCTGACATACTTTGAGGCGGCTCCTCTGCCAGGGAAGCTCCCATATAATGAGCCTGGACACATGTCCAGATGGGGAGGGGGCGGGAGGCAGGGAGCTCACTCCTGACAGCTCATCAAGACCGCGCCTGCCGGCTCAGCGAGATTCGCCTGAAATGCTGTTCGCGCCCCGAGGCCTGGCGCTGGGTGGGCTATGTTTGAAAGCTACACAATGACGACCCTTTCTACTTGCTACTTCCTTCTTCTGCAGTCATGTCAAGGCCATTTTTATTGGTATATGTTCGAGAAATGTATTTTAATCTCCCAAGTTATAGTTTCTCTATATGTTCTGGTCATTATAAACTACACTGTGATTCCCTGAAACATTTTTTTTTGTTTGTTTTTTTTGCTGGTGTCAATTACACAATTTCCCGCAAGGGCCTCCATTGGACCTATCCGCACGCTTACACCTCTGAGGTTAAGTCCACTCCTGCCTCCGTTTCTCCCCAAATCTAGGGTCCTGTGCCCCACGGAGCAGCAGCCCCATCCACCTGTCACACCGGGGACGGCTGTGACGCTGCTGCCCCAGCTGTGAGGAAGGCAGGGCTCTAAGCAGATCCGAATTCTCAGGCTTCCCCAGGAGGAGTGGGACTCCCACCGGCCCCTCACGAGCCCCCACCCGACCCGGGGCCAGGCTGGGGCTCGGGGCCCGGGCTCTGCCTCCCCAACCGGTTGGCAGCGCTAACTGCCTGGCACGTGGGCGGCTCTGGTCCCGTCACTCAGCCGTCCGACTAATGACTCATCCTTGCACGGCCATTTGTTTGTGCTGGTTTCAGGCAGACTAATGCTTCTAATGGCACATAATCATTTTTCAGAAGTCATTTGTTGCCACTAATCATCTCGGTAATACGCCGCGATGGAACCGTAATGACAGTGGTAACAGGACAAATGGCGGTGCCGTTCCCGCCTCCCCTCTCTGATCTATATTTTGACACCTGCCCAGCGGCTAATGGCCCAGTGGAGTTCATAAACAACCGCCTGGAGGGTTTTTTCACCCCTGGGGGGTGTGGAAGGGCCGGGGCACCCGTTCAAAAGCATTCCTGAAGTGGCTGCGGGCAGGACCGAGAGGAGGGGAGGCGGCCGGGCGCTCCTCTCGTGAACAAAGGCCTGGCTGGGAGCCGATTTCCTGGGCGGGATGTGAGAGCCCCGTGAGAAGACCAGACCAGATGGAGGAGCTGCCAGGTAGCAAACAAAACACAAGTGGTTGAGAATTCCTGACCAGGAGGCTGTGCTGATCTCTAGTGCCAGAAAGTTCCACGGAGAAGTGGGTCTTCGCTGAGAGAGAAGACGGGGCTCCGAGGAGGCGGGGAGGGGTGGGTGCAGCGCCTCTGGTGGTACCCACTGGCCTCCTCACCCGCCTGGACCCTGGGTCCCTGTGTGGTCCCTCTGAGGCCCTGTGGCTGCAGCGGGCTCGGGAGGACTTTTGAGTGCATGGCATAAGCTTGCTCCTTGGAGAAGGGATATTGGATGTGAGTGATCCTTCCATTAAAAAGGCAGCTGAGGGCCCTGGCCAGTGTGGCCCAGTTGGATGGGCACCGTCCCATGCACCAAAAGGTTGCTGGTTCAAGCGGGTTGCGGCTGGATCCCCAGTAGGGGGCGTGCAGGAGGCAGTACATCCACGTTCCACTCTCACATCAATTTCTCTCTCTAAAGATTAATAAACATATTTTTTTTAAAAGGCAGCTTAGGGTGTTCAAAGGAGTCGTGGGTCAGTCGGCCGCCGCCTGGGATTTTTATCCCGAGCCGGCTTCATTCAGTTACAGAATTGATACAATCGAGGAACCCGAACTGGCCCCGAGTCTGCGGGGCCTGAATATTTGCCGTAATCAGAGCCTCCGCCGACCCCGCTTTCGGATGACAGGTCTGCGGAGTAATGATGTAAATGAGGTCATATTTTACCCCGATGCCCACCAGAGAGTAACTGCCGCAACTGCAGTGCAGCAATGACAATACATCATCCGACAGGGGACAGGCTGGCCGCACTTCAGGAGACCAGGGGCCGGGCAGAGGGCCGGCCTGCGGCAGCCGCTTCACCACGGCGGGCGTCCGGGCACCTGGCAAACAGCCCGGCATCGTTCTCAGGGTCCCACCCTCACGAGGAGGGGCTGTCCCGGCGGGAGGGCTAAGTCATCTTTCCATCATTCTCTCTCCCGCCTCCGCCTCCTTCTCCAGGGAGGAGGTCTCTCCCAACACGCCTCAGACCTGGGGTGCAGGCCCAGGGGAGGGCGAGGCTTTCCAGGGTCAGGGGGCAGTGCCTCAGGGGGCAGGGCCGGAGGATGGCTCAGAGCAGGCTTGTCGTGTCAGAGGGACACGGGGCAAGTGTGCGCCCGGGGAAATAATAAGCGGGTGTCAGTGATATCTCCCCCGCCGAGGAGCTGGGTGAGGATTGCATGAGGCAATGCGGGTGCCATGCCGAGCCCCCAGCAGGCCCTCGTGCGACATTAATTATTACAGTTGCCTCTATGGGCGGGTGTGTGTGGGGGGGTCCCCGTGGACTCAGAGCCCCGGGCGAGGGGACAACTGGAACTCAGACCCAGGTGGGCGAGCCAGAGGAGAGCTGGAGGGGACCGGTGGGCAGTCTCTGTGGGGGTGTGGGTGGGTTTCCTCTCCGTGTTGCACCCCTGGGCTGTGCTCAGTCCCCTGTGCATTTTACAGGGAGATGTGCACAGAGATTGGGTTGAAAGCCATCTGCTAGCAAGTGGGGAAGCCCCGGGCGTCCTTGTGGACGTTCAATAATTTAGCACCAGCTGCGGGATGAGGGCTGACCTGCGTCCTGACGTCCATGTCAATGAAGTCCTTCTCCACCGTCCTCGAGCTCAGGCCTGGGGACCGTGGGCTCCAACGAGCCCTGCACATCCCCGTCCACCGCAGCCTCTCGGTCGCAGGCGGGCAGGCGGGCAGTGGACACGGCCCCACAGGGCCCGGTCGGAGGAGAGGCGTTGCAAACACACGTCACACATGTGCCGGGTAGCTGCTGGCCGGGATGGCTGTCCGGGAGGCCCAGGGAGCCCAGGCCCGCCTGCACCGAGGCCTGCCTGTACCTGGGCCCCCTGCGCCCGGGCCCCCCTGCACCCGGGCCCGCCTACACCGACGCCCGCTCAGAAGGGCTCTCAACCAGAATGGCGGCGGCAATTGTGGCTTCTGAATGAGAAGCGCCAGGTGCTGGGCTGAGGTCTTAACTGATCTCGTGCAATCCTCCCCCTGATCATGACACACGCACCTGTGCTTTATCAAAACAAGAAAACAGGGTCTCAGCAAAGTAAAGTAACCTGTGTGCCTAATAAGTGACAGAATAGGGGCCCCACCTGGTGTTTGAATCCAAAACCCCCGCTCTCCATCATCTAGGTGAGAGAATGGACTTCCGGAATCCTTTCCCTCCCCATCCCGTCCTCCCTCTCCCTACCCCTACCTCCTCCCTCTCATGAAACGTCGCTCCAATGCTTCTCATTAAACCAGGCCCTTGTGGGGGCGAGAGGACACATATTTAGGGCACTTTCCTGAGGATATAGAAACCCAGTGGATGTGCTAGGTGGGACCCCACGAGGAAATGATCTGCAGACCCCGCCCCCAGTCCCGGGGATCCCCTCTGACGGCTCAGGCCAAGAAGTGGGGTGTGCCGAGGGGAGTCTGTGCACAGAGAGAGCTGGGAAATCCTAGAGCCCATGCCTAAGGCAGAGCCTCAGGGCCACGGGCCACCTAGGTCCTCCCTCGGGGACTCGGAAATCCACGCATGTCATGTCGCCTGAACTGTGCTATCCTGGGGACGTGGCCTGGTGTATTCAGGGCTGCTCAGGGGAGGCTGGGAAGTAGGTGTTGTCTCCAGCTGCAGGGCAGTGTTGCCTGGAGCAGGGGTGGGAGGAAACCCCAACTGCTGTCTGGACCCAAGTCCCTCCCCCTCCCCTGTACCCCTGCCTCAGATACAGATGGAGACTGGGCACCGAAGGGCAGGGAGCTTCAGGGGTAACTTTAAATACTTGTAGGCGGCAGCTGGCAGGTCTGTCTAGTGAAACCCACAATTTCAGTGTTTCAGGAGCACCTACCTGCCAGGAAAACACATCTCCTGTGGCTTCTTCCTGCTTCCTGCTGTCGGCCCTCCACGGTCGTAGCTGGCCTAGTCCTTTCTCCTGTGCACACTGGGAGGACCCTTCCTCCAGGGTCACACACCCACAGGGCTTCAGCCTCAGGGGCACGAGCGCCTGGCGAACTCAGTCTGCACAGCAGGCAGGAGCATCCCCGATCTGCATCCCCCGGGGCTGTGTGGTTCCCCACCGTCCCCAGCCCTCAAAGGGGCTCCATGAACTGCTTGTTCAAGAAATGAACGGACGATCGATTGGATGGCCCCATCTGTGGTGGCTGGGCCACCGATGTTCTTATTTCTCAATGGAAATCGTTGTGCCTGCCTCTGAGTTTTTCCCCCTGAGAATTAAGTAAAACGACATACAGTGGGGCCTTGACTTACGAGTGTCCCAACTAACGAGTTTTTTGAGATACCAGCTGTCTCTCGGCCGATTTTTTGCATTGAGTTGATAGAGTAATTTGAGTTAACGAGCTCTTTAACGAGCTCGGTCTCAGAACGAATTAAACTCGTAAGTCAAGGCCCCACTGTACACTCAAATGTTTGGTCCATGGGCTACACACAGCCTGTGGTACATCCATACAGTGGAATGTGACTCGGTGCAAAAACAAACAACAGACAAACGAGCTATGTACACACAACTGCCCGACTACATCTTAAATGCCGGTTACTAAGAGAAAGACACCAGACGTAAAGGCTTCGCGGCGAACATGACAGGCTGGGAAAGGCCAACGATAGACTAGAAAGACAGACCAGTGATGGCCAGGGGCCGGGAGAGGGAGGGCAGGGGAGGGCTAGCGGGCGCGAGGGACCTTTTCCGAGCAGAGGGGACCTTGTGTGGGATGGCGGCTACCTGACCGGATGCATTTGCTAGAACTCCCAGGGCCATCCACTTGTAAGAGGGGTCAATTGGACTGTATGGAAATGACATCTTAATTAAAGAGGCAATGAAACAAAAAAAATCCCAGCAGAGCCGCTCTGGCCTTGGGAGGCCTCCTGGGGCCGGCTGCGTGCTGATCTCTCTCACGGCCTTCTCCTCCCCCGGGGAGAGGGCCAGGACTCTGTCTGGCGCGGGTGAGCGCTTCTCCCGGGAAATGCGGCCAGAGTGGAAGATTCCCACCTGGACGCCTGAGCGCCGGCTAATGGGGTCCCGCTGGTTCACGTCCAGGAAATAACTGATGGCGTTGTGATCATCGGGTGAAGAGAGTCGGCACTCATTAGGGGAGCGGGGGTGTGTGCTGGAGGACATCCGGCTAATGTGGGGTGCCCGGCGGGGGAGAGGGGGCCTGTATTCCTGCCTGACAAATGGCTGCAGTCAAGCGGCAAACCCACAGGCGTAAAATTGCCTCCCGCGATCGGCCAGTTTTGGTTGCAGCAGGCGGCAAAGGTCCCGTTCGTGTCTCCGTCATTAAGCAATAGAGACACAGGTAATTGGCTCCACTCTTCGGATGCAAAGTTAAATGACTCATCATTATCTTATTAATGCAGCCCCGGGGTTGGACACAAAGCTCCGCTGGCATTTCGCCTCCGCAGCACTTTCTGGAGGGTCAGATGGTCACGGCCCCCTTGGCTCACTTCCTCGACAGTCTCTCCTTTGTTCCCCGGCCTCCCTGGGCGCTGGGGTGAGGCTCACCAGGGCGGCATTCTGGGCCAGTGAGGCTCCCTCTATATCCCAGAATCCTTTTCGCCTCCCTCCCTCCTCCCCTGTTAGCATCCCCTCCTCCTCCCTCTCATGAACATTGCTCCGATGCCCATTAAACCAGGCCCAGTGCTGGGGGCGGAGAGGACAAATATTTAGGGCACGTTCCGAGGATGTAGAAACCCGGTGGGTGTGCTAGCTGGGACCCCAGGAGGAAATGATCTGCAGGCCCTGCCCCCAGTTCCAGGGGATACTCTCTGCTGGCTCGGCGGGCACCGGGGCTGGGCTCCGGGGGGGGCTGCCCTTTGCAGCCTCACGGAAATGGTTGGCTTTGGAGGCCCACGGTCTAGGCTTGGCCCGTACAACGAGGGCCCTCATCCCGTGGACATCCTTTGTGCGATGCCCATTGCCGCACACTCGCCATGCCTCCGCCGTCCCACAGCCGGGCAGTCACACTCTTCACCTCCGGCTCAGAGGGGGGTGCGCCCAGCTGCGGGTAATGGCACGCAGCCGAACGTGACTGCAATCAGAGGGTCTTCTTGGTCCTCACACGGGCACCTGGAGGTGGGTGTCTGGGCTCCCTCCAGCAGCTGGTGATGCCAGGGCGCTGGTGGGCCTCTGGGGGGCTTTCTCAGCCTTCCTGTTTCACCGAAAGATGGCACAGCAGCTCCCGGCCTCGCCCCTCACCCTCCATGTTCCAGGGTAGCAAGGAGTAGAGAGCAAGGCTTCTGTTACTTCTTCTTCCCCTCCTCTATCACCCCGCCCCCCCTTCCTCCTCCTCCTCCTTCTCTGTCCTAAACAGTAAGGCAGGACGATCTTTCCTGGGGACCCCGAACAGGTTCCCGGAACTGGCCACACGTCCGTGTCCAGCTGTCCTGGCAGGGAACAAGCCCTCGGGGTTTCAGCTCCGGCTAAAGGAGGCGGGCTCCGCAGAAGGGGATTCGAGGATGTTCGTGCGGCTGTTGGCGGATGGCTGTGGCTCCTATAAGCCATGCCTGATTTGGAAGGTAAAAAGCAAGAAACAAAACTTGAGGAACCGGAAATATTAATTTTTCACACTATAGACATCAGGAGCTCTGGATGCGGCCAGCAGGGCCTTTCTCACGTCTCTCCAGGAAGGGAGCCGGCGTCCCTGGAGAGTCAGAGGGCGTTTCCTCACCTGTTCGCAGCTTCTGCCTCATCTCCAGGTGCAATTGCCCGGGGCCTCGTTGTCAGAGGCGGGCAGGGGCAGCGCAGCGGATCACAGAGGCCAGGCTGTCACTGAGTTTTAAGCAGCATCAAGGAAGGAAAGAAAGAGAGACAGAGATAAGGAGGGATGTCAGGAGAACAGGAGAGCCAATGTTTACTTAGCACCTGCTTTGCCCGGCCAGCTTCTTGCATGCCCATATCTTACCCCATTTACAGGTGATGAAACAGATGCACAGAGAGGTTAAGTAACTCTCCAAAGCTCACACAGCGGGTCAGGGGCAGAGCTGGGGGATCTGAGGCCACCTGCATAGCATTACAAAGCTGTGGGATCCGGGAGGGCAGGGTGGTTCCGTGGTTTGAGGCTGAACCAGGCTAGGCATACTGGAGTCCCACTGTGCCTCAGCCCTCTGCTGAGCCAGAGCCATGGCTGGCCTCAGTTTCCCCACCTGTGCAGAGCTGGCCTGGGACGGGGTTCTTTCCTGCTGGGGGGGGGCCCCCAGGGAGCCGGGGTTTTCCCCCGGGGGGGGGGGGGGGGGGGCTGGATCCTTCGGATCATGTGACTCAAGACTGTCTGCCGCCAGCCTCGGGGATGGGGCCGGGCTGTGCCCCTGGGCAGGCTGCGGGGAGTGTGGCCACTCTGTGGGCCTTGCAGCACGCCCCCCCCCCCCCAAGTATCTCTGGGCAAGGGTTTTAGGGTAACTATTCCTTACATCACAGCTTCTTCCTGTTCTTTCCCTGCACTGGCTCCTGACACGCCTCCTCCTCCCCACTCCTCTCTCTCCGAGGAAAGGGTGGGCTGTCCAGGGAGCGGGCAGTGAGCGCCGTGGTCACACACAGTCCAGCCACATTCTATCTAGACCAGTGGTTCTCAACCTTCTGGCCCTTTAAATACAGTTCCTCATGTTGTGACCCGACCATAAAATTATTTTCGTTGCTACTTCATCACTGTCATGTTGCTACTGTTATGAATCGTCATGTAAATATCTGATACACAGGATGGTCTTAGGCGGCCCCTGTGAAAGGGTCGTTCGACCGCCAAAGGGGTCGCGACCCACAGGTTGAGAACCGCTGAATTCTAGAGGATTCCTGACGTCTGAGGAGCAGGGCCGGGCCCAGACCAGCTCTGGGTCTCTCCCTTTCAGCCCCCAACTGAAAAGGAGAAGAAGGAGACCCTAGCCATCTCAGCGGGACGCCAGCTCTGCTCAGGAAGATGGGCTATCAAGTCACGTGACAGGCGTGGTCATGTGACCCGTCCCAGCCTCAGCCTGTGGGTCATCTACTCGAAGCCTCCAGCTCTCCATGGAGGAAGGTGTGTGTGTGTGTGTGTGTGTGTCGGGGGGCAGGGGGTGGTGTTGCCAGAAATCCCCCATCACGTGTCATTCTGCACTGCAAGTGAGGTTTGTCCTGACATTCGTTTCCACAGAGGTCAGGACCTTGGAGGGCTCAGCCATCGAGTGAGGTGGGCCGTGGAGACCATTCTGGTGGCTCGAGAGAGGGGACTGAAGAGAACAAGGAGACTCGCTCACGCATGGCGAGCGCCGAGTAGGTGCCAGATGCTAGGATTTCCATGGATCAACTCATTTAATTGTCCTCACGCTCTTACCAGGGAGGTTCCGTTACTTAGCCCATTTTACAGATGAGCAGCTGAGGCACAGAGAGGGTGAGTAACCTGCCCGAGGTCACACAGCTTGCAAGGAGTAAAGATGGGGTTGGAGCCCAGGTCTTCTGGCTCCTCCTGCTCGGCCTTTTCCATGACATTGGGCTGCCCTCGAGTCCAGCCCTCAAAGTGGACTCTGTACTCTCAGGATGGGACAGGGCCCAGAGCGCTGGTGCTTCCGCCGGCACCAGGAGAACCAAAACAGAACACAGCACAGGGATCCGGCATCGCCTGAGCCCCAGCCTTCGAGGTTTCAGGGTGCGCCTGGGGGGCAGATCAAAGCGGGGGCCCCAGGCGTTCTTTGCTCGCGCTGCCTTCGCCCCGCTGGCTGAGCGGCGTTTGACTGGGCTCCGTGGAGCTGCTTTTAAAAAGGCATCGCACTCGCAGCCATTCAGGTTCCGGCAATAAGCGCTCTGCACCACCGATCAGAACGCCCCGAGTCAACAGAGCCGGCGGCATCTGAAGAAATGCACCCGGTACTTAAGGCTTTCATCTTAATTATACATGTTCGCATCATAGACAGATTCTCTCCTTCTGGTCCTGAATATCAGAGCTGCCAAATCCAATTGAATCATCTCCTTTTAAATGCATTTTGCAGTATGCGTTTCGCCGTTTTCCCAATTTCCATTGTAAACAGGCACCAGAATTGTGCTGAGGGCCCTTTTTTAACAGGCTGCATTATTCAAGCAGCAAATGAAGAAAGGAAAGTGCTGATTGCAAAAGAATTGTAAAATGGTCGCGGGCAGCCTCCTGGATTTGGCGAGGGCCGGGGGTGGCTGGGGCCAGGAGCTGCGTTGGGTGGAGGGTTTTGGTCCCTTTACCCCGGGCTGGGGTTGACGGGGGAAGGTGTTCCTTCTAGGGCAGTGGTTCTCAACCTTCCTAATGCCGCGACCCTTTAATACAGTTCCTCATGTTGTGGTGACCCCCAACCATAAAATTATTTTCAAAGTGAACATAATGAAAACATAGTGATTAATCACAACAACAATATGTAATTATATATGTGTTTTCCGATGGTCTTAGGTGACCCCTGTGAAAGGGTCGTTCGACCCCCAAAGGGGTCACGACCCACAGGTTGAGAACCGCTGTTCTAGGGGCAGGGTCCACGCCAGACGAGCTGGCTCTCAGGCCCGGTGCTGGGCGGGCGGGAGGGAGAGCTGGGACGACCGCAGGCCCGTTGTTACTGTCCCATCACTGGCATCAGCATAGATGCCGCCTGCTTTAATGTCTGCTGTGCCCTGGCTCTGGCGGGCGGGGGCCCTCCCAGGAAATGCCCTGACTGCCACCAGTGGTGTGGACAGCCAGTGCCCTTGTCCACCGGCTGTGCCCACTGGTTTGGGCCTCCTTGCACAGAGCAGGGCCTCCGTGTGTTGGTTAAAGGATCCAGTGTAGTCACAGCTGCCCCGGTGGCTGGGGGATCCTTTGAAAACACCCTGATCCTGCCAAGGCCAGCTCCAAAGCACAGATGGAGGGCCCTTGTTCAATAGCAGGCAAACCTTTCCCTTTCCTTCTCTCCATCTCCGTCTCTGTCTGTCTGTTTCTGTCCCCCTGTCAGGATGTTTTTATTGGTTGTGATGCTGCACTCCCTCGCATGGGAGTACTTGCAGGGTGAGTGCAGATGCTCACAGGTGCTTGGGGCCCCACCCCACAGTCCCCCGCCCCCCGACACCCAGTCCCCACCAGCGATGAAAGGGCAGCAGCAGTTGCTAAAGGGGTGAGCGGGGAGCCCCCTGCACCCCACCCCGCACGCTCCATTGTCCCATCAGCCCTCACTTGCAAATGGCAGACGCAAAGATAAAAGTATGAAGAAGTTTGAGAGGGCACCTCTGAGCAGGGAGCCCTGTGTGACGGGCCACATGCGCCTGAAGCCGGTCTGGACACCCGTCTTGGAGCCCGTGTACTGTTGGAGGTGCAAACACAAAGCCCTTTCTCCCGGCAGAGAGTCAACTTGCCGGCAGTTGGCATTTCTCGCGCGGGCAGGGCCCCTGGTTACCAGCTCTGGCTCAGTGGCCAGGAGGCTCAGTCTCCTGCTCTGTTGGACGTGCAACTATCTCTAGGCACGCCCCCAACTCCACATGCACCCCCAGGTTGCAGCGGGGTGCTTGGGAAGGCCCCTCCCCAGTTCTGCCCAGGCCTGAGGCTCCTTTGGGGGGGAGGGAATAGCCGGGGCAGAGGGACTGCCTGATGCTACATCACATTGTGTCGTGTGAGGACCAGGAGACAAAGGTGTTATTTAATGAGCCAGGTGCTAATGGAGCGGGTGAGCTCTGCAGCTTTGCTGTGGCCCTGCTGAAAGGAAGAGGCGGCCTCGCTCTCTCCTCCCCGCCTAGGCGATTATTCCACCTGCTGCAGAACACGTGCCCTCACCGATCAGTATGAACCCTGGCCTTCATTAGCCGCCAAGCTCCTAGCACA
>NW_005871882.1:136791-138197 GCF_000147115.1 Myotis lucifugus
CCTAGATGCTTCTCACCCCGCCTGCACGCACAGGCGGGACACACCGTGTTCCGGATGTGCTAGGTCTGCGTCACTGGCCTTGGGCTTCCTGTCCGGTCCCCTCACCTGGGGGAAGAGTCCCTCCGCCTGGCGTGTGCAATTTTCCAAATACAAACCAGCCGGCCCAGGGCCCACACCCCAAGCACCTCTCTTGTTGGGCTCTCGCACTCCAGGCCACTGCACACCTGCTCCGTCACGCCCGGGCCAGGGGCCAGAGGACTGGAGACGGCCCCGATCCGCCGGAATTATTCAAAGTGGCCATTCCTGCCCTCGGTTCTCCCTTCGCCCTCTGCCTGTGCGAGACCGTCTGGGGTAACGCACAGAAGGACAAGTTTAATTGGCTGCAATTAACACAAACAAATTGGTTTGACACCACTGTAATGACCGCCTTTTCCTTTTTGCACCGAACACAGTTCATTTCTCAACGTGCCAAAGAGAGAGCCGAAGGGACTTCGGAAAGGCTGGTGGCCCCTCTCGGCGTCGGCGGGTCGGTGGGCCCATGGCTTTGAGTCCAGGGCCCGGCTGGGAGGAGGTGGCGTGGAAGGGAGCGGGCATTGCCGGACCCTCTGCCCCGGGTGGGACCCCGCGCCGGTGAGCAGGTTCCCTCGTCTCGCCTCTCCCTGCAGAGGCAGGAGCAGCCCGCTCGCCGGAGGAGGACACGGAGGCCGGGCTGAGTGTGGTGGCAGAACCGGGCTCGGATTCGTGTCTGATGCCAGAACCAAGGCTCTCTGTCCACTACCCCATCCGGCTCCCAAGCAGGACCGGGACGAGGGAGAGAGAAGGAGGCACCCCCCGGGGACCCGATTTAAGATGGATGGATGGAAACCTAGGGGTCAGGACCGATAAAATATCCACGATGAAAAAACTGCCCAACTTTCAAAGACAGGCAGGATTTGATGGGGCGGCTGAGGCTGAGGAGAGGGAGGCCGCTCGGGGGGTGGAATTTGGTCTCCGTTTAGCATTTGGCTCTTCTGTTCATTGTGGACTCTCCGCGGAGGCCCTTCTCCACAGGCAGGGGGAGGCCAGGGCCACGCATAGACACCCCAGTGTAGGAGGGTCGCCTGGCCTCGCCCCCCAGCCTGCTGATTGGCCCCTGGCCCCGGGGCTGCCTTTGGGGAGGGTCTCCCACGGTGGCCCCGCCATGGGGAGCTGTGGGACGGAGCAGGGCCTCCTGGACAGCGGCTCTGCTCCCGCAGAGTCAGGAAGGAGCCCTGGGCTCCCTCTCACGTGACAGAGGCGTGTGAAGATGAATGAGGTGGGTCTGCAAAGGGTTCGGAAGAGAGAAGGGCAGCCCTTTCTCTCCAGGGCCCTTCCCCAGGGACGAGACATTTCAATGAGGAGGAGGCCGGTCCACTGCTCGCGTGCCC
>NW_005871882.1:138380-139743 GCF_000147115.1 Myotis lucifugus
TTCCTCGTCCCTGGTACCCTAGACGGCGCCGGTGCAGGGATTACAGTGCCAAGCGTGGCGAGGACCAATGCTTGCGGCCACTCGTTGGGGGGATCCGAGTCCCCCTCAGAGGACACGCGGGCTGGGGGGTCTGCAGCCCCCACTGAGCCCAGGAGGGGACTGTGGGGAGCTGGGGCTGCCCAGGTCTGCTCAGCCTGGCAGCTTCGCCATCTCAAGATTGGAACGACCTCCAGACCCTGCTCCGCACCCTGTGTTCACAGATCAGCATCGCCTGAGGGCTTATGAGACATGCAGACCCCCAGCCCCCACCCCACGCCTGCCGGATCAGAATCAGCATCTGAACAACATCGCCAGGGCCTTCTGGCGCGTGCTCGGGTGTGAGAAGAGCTGCCCCCGTGGGCAGAGAGCAAAGCTTGTCTGTGCCAACTCCCCGGGGGCTGCCTGCTCTGTGCGGTTGTATATCACCCGCCCCCCGCGGGGCCTGCCCCCAGCCTCCCAGCCCAGGGTCCTCAGTGTGCTAATTCCTGCCCTGTCCACCCATGACTTGTTGTCGGGATTAATCAGGATGATGTATATGAAAGCGCTTCGGAAGCTCAAAGTGGAATTTCAAATGGCATCCTAATAAATCCTCACCCGGCCCCTCATCGGTCACCAGCTCCCCGGCTGCTCCCCCCACCACTCAGTCCTTCTCGATTGCTTTCTGGCCTCGCAATTTATTTGTTCCGGGTCCTACCCGCCCCCTCCTGTCTGAGCAGGTGTAACCTGGCAGAGGAGTCCAGGCGAATCATTCACGGCTACGGGGTAATGGTGCCTCCCCCTGGGCCCCTGGCGCAGCCGGAACAGAACGGGCCTCCTCTCCTCCGAGGCTGGTGAAGTGCGCGAACTCGAATGGGGGTTTCTGTGCGTCAGTTTCCTCCGCTGTCAAAGGGAGGCTCCCACTCGCTGCGAGGAATCAATGGCTCATTAGCGCACGTCACTCAATCCGTGGCAGTTATTATGGGATCCTGCCTCAGTCTGAGGCGCGGCCCCAGCGTCTCCGTGGGCTGAGCCCAGCTCACCTGGGCCAGGGGAGGTGCCCAGGCGGGGCAGGCTGTTTTCTACATTTGTGACCAGGGCTGTCTGGGCGGCGATGGGGACCAGCCATGGAGGCTGCTCGGGCAAGTCCCGAGTGGCATGACTTTCTCTAGCTGAGGAGCGGGACTGAGGAGTCCTGAGTAAGGGGCGTGGGGTTCAAGGCGGTGGCCAGGCACTCCGTCCTGGTCCCTTGGTGATGTCTGCCGGTCGGGTGCTTGGGGGGACGGGGTTGCAAGGTCTGAGCATGGCGGCCACCTGCCTGTGGACTTGTGCAGTGACACTGGGCACA
>NW_005871882.1:141100-168939 GCF_000147115.1 Myotis lucifugus
CCATGCAGTGGCTACTGTCCCTTTAGCTGCAGGCTCCTCTTGTCTGTCTCAGGGAGGGGACCAGGCCAGGGGGGTGCAGGAAGAGGCGTGGGCTGGGCGGTGTTTAGAGAAAGGCAGGGTGGCCTGTCACTTGGGTTTGGCCCTTGAGAAGAGATGGGCCCCTCCTAGGGACAAGGCATCTCTCGAAAGCCTTTCACATGCCTCATCTCAGTTTGCACACGTGCCCTCTTGATGTAGCTGGGGTGGAGGCTGTCGGGTAACTGGTGAGGAACCAAGGCCCCGTGAGGCTGAGTGACGAGGGTGGGAATCGGGTGAGACCCCTCGTTGCCTCCTCTTCCAGGGCTCTCCCCAGCAGGATTTGGACTGGCAGAGAGAAGGAGGGGCCTTCTAGGATGGGGGCTGCAGAACAGAGGGTGCAGAGGTGAGAAGCAGCAGGAAGGCGGCCACATCTGCAGGGAGCAGAAGGGGGCTGTGGGATACCTGAGGCGCAGGTAGGCTGGGATGAGGTCACAAAGAGCTGTGAAGGTCAGGCAGAGAGTTCAGGGTTAGGGAGATTGAAACCTTTCTTCTTCTGTGGGTTTATAAACGTCTGCAGTGAGCAAACATCCCATCTATATTATGAAAAGCCAGTGCCATAACGCCGTAACGACCAAACGACTGGTCACCATGAAGTGCACGGAGCACCTCTCGGTCCCTCCCCTGCAGCCCACAGGCTTCGATCGCAGCAAGGCTGGCAGCTGGAGGCCGGTGGGGTGGCGGGCGGGTGGGCGTGGTCAGGCGTGCACAGGTGGGCGGGGCCGTGCGATTTTGTGTGCCGGGCCTCTAGTTTACATTATAAAGGAGACTTTCTTAAAAAGGGTGGGTGGGGGGGAATGGCATACACAAAGCCCAGAATAGACCTGCGGGGAGGGGTGCAGAGAGAATGTCTGGGGATTCAGAGGCTGGAAACTTTGGGAGCAGGAGGGCGGGGTGGGTGGAATCGGACTGGGAGTGTCTGACCTTGTCCGAATTGAAAGAGCCTTGATCTCTGTAGGAGTGAGGAGCCAGGCAGCCGGAGACAAGGCAATGCCTCGGAGGGCACAGCAGGGGCGATGGAAGGAAATAGAAAGTCCTTTGGAGAAATAATTGAGATACTACTGTTTGCATGTGGGTGGACTCCTGGCTGTCAAGAGCCCCACCTCCCAGCTTCTCACTGCCCACGGCTGCACTCACAGGCCTGTGGTTTACAGCAGGTTGACATGGCTGAGGAGGGAAACTGAGGCAGGCCAGCTCAGAGCCCCTTGGCCAGGACAGGAGCCACTGCTTACCCAGCCCTGACGCCTGGAGGCAGCTCTGCTCAGCCCCAGGCCCTCGGATGGGGACGCAGAGGAGAAATCTTTATTTCCTATGCAAAGTGCCCTCCAAGTGAGAGATCAAACTTTAGCGAGAGCTCAGAAAGCAATTAACTTCACTCAAAGTGAAGAATATTGTTTCGTGCCACAAGTCGCCTTTTCTTTTCCCCCAGAAAAATTACGCCCTCAAAAATCAACATTTGATTTAGTCTTTGTTCGTTTTCAGAATGATGTGAGGATATGAACAGGCAGCGTGGGACTTTATAAAAAAAAATACGATGCAGCTGAAATCATTTTAGGGCTGGATCTAGCTTTGCCTTTGCTTTCTGGAAAGCCCGGTACCAATTTTCACTGCGCCAGCTGTGTACGAGGAGGGCCCGGCTCTTCATAACCTCGGCGGCGTTGAGAATTATAATTGAAAAAGTGTTCATTTGGTGGTGAAATATTGCTCCGTTGTGTGTTTCTTTGTTTACGGTGAAGCTGAATATTTTTTCCTGTGGTTATTAGCCGCTTACATTTCTGTATTGTTTTCGTAATAGGTTTTTGCCTCTGTGCATTTTTTTCCTCATTGCTTTGTATAAGCTTTTTATATCTGATAGCTCATGTTTCTTGAGCCTATACAGGGGTCCTTGGTTTCTACATCCCCATGACCTTCGTCCCTGAAGGTATAAGGTTGGACAGGAAAACAAAATTTGCCATCACACAAAAATAACACACACGGGCTGCTTGCTCTCTTATAAACTCTGCCCAGCTCACACATCCGCCACACTTATCACTAGCGTATTTATCCACCCTCCCTCATCAGATCTCTGGGTTGGTCTGTTCCTGCTAGCCACATGTTATAAACTTCTTGGGTCTCATGCAAACCAATTTCAAATTTTTGCCAAAGATGCGAAATTTCCCGAGGTTGATCAAAGTGATTATGGAAAATTACTTGAATCCCATGCAAGGCTCCTGGCACGTGAGCGTGTAGCCGAGTCCAGGCAGCTAACAATTACGGAAGAGAAAATCCACGAGGCTGATGAGATGACAGGCACTTCAAAAGGGAGAGATCTGAGTTTGAGAGGATTAAGACAGGCCATTGGGAAAATTGATGATGCCTTCAGATATACATATATATATTTTTTTGCAAAAATGTCCTCTTCATGGCTGTGCTGTGAAAGTCAAACGTGAAATCAAGGATGTTGTATCGCCCCATCAGACAATCTTGTCAAAAAAAATTATGCCCTCCCAAATCAACATTTGATCTAGTCTTTGTTCATTAGAAGAATTAAAAACGGAGTTGATTTCACAGCCTACTTTTGTTACATGGAAGTTAAAACAAATTTTCATAATTTGTAGTTCTTTTTTAAAAAATTTATCTTTACTGTTGAAGGTATTACAGGTGTTCCCCTCCCCCGCCCCCCCCCCCACCCCGGCCCGCCATTGATCCCTTCCACCCTACACCTACTCCCTCCACTTCCTGGCGGGCCTTCACCACACTATTATCTGTGTCCATGGGTTACGCCAATAAGCATGTAAGTTCATTGGGTTGCTTTCATGTTTTAAATGAATTCACTTGGTGGCCCCCCCCCCTTTTTTCTAATCCCGATTTTCCTTAAACAGTGAGGACCTTCGATATCACAATTTTACTTTCTTTTGTGACAAAGATGTCTGCCTCCCTCTGTTCACAGTTTGAGGCACGGCGCGGTGTCCTTGTCCCTAAGTCCCGGGCACAGGTCTTCCTTCAGTAGCCCCCCTGGCACCTGGTGGTCTCCTTTGAGCACATAGAGGACATGGGACATGACAGCATCTCTCCTGGAAGCTCTTTGGCACGTGAAGGCTCATAGCTCTGGCCACGCAGGCTCCCATTCAGACCAGGCTGGGCAAGGCTCTGAGGCAAAAGAAGGGGCGATTCCTACTCCCATAGGATAAGCTTTCCCAGGCTTCTGGGGCCTGGCACAAGGTGCTGGAGACGCTCCTGTGGTCACTGAAACCCAAGTTCGGCTGTTTGCCACTGGGAAAGCCGAACTCACGAGACATGTGCTGGTGAAAAAGAAAAGGGTTTTCTTCAAGTGTTGGTCACCTGAGAATATGGGGAGTCTTGTCCAAAGCCCATCTTAATATCTCAGCGCAGGCAGAGGTTTTAATAAGGAGGGAGAGGGACAGCAGAACAAAGAAACCAAAGGGACGGGGGTTAAAAAGTGCTCTACGTGTGGGCCGGCACAGTCCATTCTGATAAGGATCTTGAAACTGGTCAAGTGATGGTCTAGTGTGTGTCATCCTGGTCTTCATCATCTGGTTTCACGTCATCCTGGTTCTCCGGTTGAAGGTCAGCAGTGATCAGAGCGGTAATGAAGGCAGCTAGCCTTTGGTACTCTCCCTAAATTCTCGGCTCTGTTTGGGCCTGTACACGTGGGGCGTGGGGGCCGGGGAGGCTGAGCGCTGGTTATTTTGCACAAAGAGACCACTGTCCTAGCCTTTCCCCTCCCTGTACGATGATCAGCTATCCCTCTCCTTCTCCCCTCCGCCACTCAATGACAGGGCAGGCGAGAGGAGATGCTGTAAAATCCAATGAACTCAGGCTCCCAAAGGCCCAGTCTCCATGCGGCGCTGGCTCCCACACCACAGACAGCAGCCTGGCCTGCTGCAACTTACACCCATGGACAGGCGGGCGGGGGAGGAGGGAAGCCCTGAGCATCAGGCTGCCGGGTAAGGTCCCTCCTCTCTCCTCCTGTGGCAGCGTTGGGGCGGGGAAAGGAACGGTGTGCAATGCCCTGTGTGGGGCCTCAGGCCGCCCGGCTCCCCAGCACCTGCTCCTCCCCTCCCCTCCGTTTGACCAAAGTCTCCGCTCTCTGTCAGTCATCACCAAGGGAGGCGGTTCTGAGGTTTGCAGAATCGGTCCCAGGCCCCGTGCCTGCAGCCAAAACCTGTCTTGGGCAGAGGTGGGAGGCGGTGCTTTGCTGCAGGCAGATGTTTTGTTCTCGAGTGGAGACGAGGGACCCGAGCCTGGGAGTGTGCAGATGGGTGGGAGTGGAGAGGGGGCCCGGGGGGCCGTGAGCAGGATCGGTGCAGATGGTGTCGGTCGAATGCGATTTCGGTGGCAGATGATTTTGATGAAGCGCTGGGTAAACCCTCCGCGCACTTGTAGGTTTCTGGTGGTTCTCCTGCCTCCCAGCCCTCGCTACTGTCTCTCCGCCTTTTCAGCAACGGTTTCTTCTGGAACCCAATCCCTGCCAACCCCCTGACTTCAGTCCCGCCTGTGTGGCCCGCCTCATACCCAGGGCCCACTGTTCCCAGACCTTCCGGCCTCTCCACGCTGCCCTCCACTCCTGCCGCCTCCTCAGGCAAGGCCTCCCCTCGGAGGTCCTCCCTTGTCATCAAATGCCACCTCCCCCTGTGCTCCCCTCCCAGGGACTTCTCCCTTCCACCTGCTGGGGTTTACAAACACGCCCAGGGATTCTCTGACACCCCAGCCACTGCGAGGACGGGTCTGTTCTCCTCTCCTGACACCTGGGGGGACACCCGGCTGTTTCCCTGGTAGATCAGGGCGGAAGTAACGCTAGGTCAGCAAAGGCCAGACACCTGCTTGGGCCCCTGGACACTCACCTTCAGGTCCCTGAGTGACCAGGTGAGAAGTCCCTGCCAGGTCACGTGCAGGGGCCATGCCCGGTGCTCCTGGCGAGCCCAGTGGAGCTCCCAGGCACAGCATCACCCCCCGGACAGGCTGTGGGCACCTCCGGTGAGTCCGGCCCTCAGCCTGCTTCCCCGGCCGCTGAGCCTTCCTGGCGGGAGCCCAGAGGGCAGGGAGCAGGACAGTCCTGCTGGCTGTGCCCTGTCCAGATTCCCATGGACTCTCCCAGCACAGCACAGCGGTGATTAAAGCCACTGCGTGTTGGGGCGGTTGGCCATATAGCGATAGTAAGCGGGACGCCAATAACCGTCATTCTACCGAACCGCCCCATCCATCTCTGTACCTCTCCGGGGCTGACACCGAGACGGACACCATTGTCTCCAATGACTGTCATTTCCACCCCGAGGTCACAGGGAACAGGAGAGGGTGGAAAGGATGGGTTGTAGAGCAGGGTTGCTGGAGGACTGCCAGATACAACACAGGGTGCTGTGTTGTAGAGTTCCACTAGAATCCCAGGTAAACAAGGACTTGTTTTAGTATAAGTATATCCCACGCTGTAGTTGAGACATACTAATACTCAATAAACTATTCACTGTTTAGCTAAAATCCAAATTTTACTGGGTGCCCTTATTTTTGTTTGGAAAATCTGTAAACCCTAAAAAGTAAGGGCCTAAGGCCCTAGAGCAGTGATGGTGAACCTATGACACGCGTGTCAGAGGTGACACGTGAACTCATTTTTTTGGTTGATTTTTCTTTGTTAAATGGCATTTAAATATATAAAATAAATATCAAAAATATAAGTGTTTTACTATGGTTGCAAATATCAAAACATTTCTCTATGTGACACGGCACCAGAGTTAAGTTAGGGTTTTTCAAAATGCTGACACGCCGAGCTCAAAAGGTTCGCCATCACTGCCCTAGACACTTTTTTCAAGGATGCTCAGGGAAGTTGTGCTGCTTCCAGAGGTGGCAGCAGGGGCTCCCGTCTGTGCCCGTGTCCAGGGCATCCATGCCCATAGCCCAGGCTATGGGGTTAGAGGTCAGCAAGGATTCCCCAGACCTTTCAGGAAGTTGTCGGCGGGGGCCCAGGGGATGGCTGCCAGCGGAGGAGGAAGCTGGCCCTGCCCGAAGGTTAACTCCCTGTCCCCCCAGGTGAAGATGCGGCCATTCTCTGTGGGACAAAATTGAGAGGTGCCCATGGCGTGTGTCTCCTCACCCTGGCCAGGCACCTGTCTCGTGGGACGTCCTGCTCTTGCCTGAGAAAGCGAGTGGGGAAGGTTCTCTTCCTCTCTTGCCAGCCAGCCATCCCTTTCTCTAGCACTTGGGGTCATTACCCAGGAATGAAAGCCAGCTCGTTCTTGATCTGCCCTTGTGTCTTCTAAACAATAGCGGCCAGAAGAGTCTCCGCCTCACTCTCCATCCCACAGTGCTCCCCTTTTACTTCTCATCCCAGCTCATTAGAACAATAACGAGAACAATAACGAGCCATCTCTACGTTCCTTCTCCCTCCCACCCTGCCAGGCCCTGATCCCAGGGGAGAGGAAGAGTGGGCGGAGTGGGCTATGCACCCAGTCAGCCCTGTTATAAGTAGCATACATAGGGGCTTAGGCTGTTCATTCATTCATTCACTCACTCACTTATTCATTCATCCATCCACTTATTCATTCACTCTCACTCACTCATTCTTTCATTCACTCATCCATTCATTCATTCATTCACTCAACTAATTATTAAGTGCTTAGTGCAGGCCAGGAACTGTTCTAGTAGCGAGGGCCAAGCAGTACCTTGGAAAGTCAAGTAACAAAATAAGACAAAAGTCATAAAAGAAACGGAACCACCTCCCCTGATACAAAGGGGAAATACCTGAGGAGAGCTGGATGGGTGGAAGGGCGGCTGCTAGGTCCCTAAAACCCGTGTAATCTGCGATCCCTAGTATGAGGTACGTATTACTGGTCCCACCACTCTTTTTGTTCAAACAGATTTGAAAACAAAAAGAATCAGGGCTTAGGGTAAAACACAGCCTGTAGAGGAGCACAAAGGCCCAGATCGAGCATGCGCATGGCCCCTCGCTCTCCCTGGAGCAGTTAGTTGAGGCTGGGTAACCAATTACCCCAAATGCAGGGGCATCGGACAGCGAGCGTTTGTTGTCTCAGTCTGTTCTGTGCGTTGGGAGCAGGAGGTGGTGGTGGAGATGTCGAGAGGTCGCCCGGGGCCGCAGTCGCCGGAGGATGCCTGAGGTTCCACCTCCAAAAGGGCCACTCGGTGGTGCTTGTTGGAGACCGGACTCCTCGCTGGGGGCTTGCAGGGGCCTCAGCTCCTCGCCGCGTGGGCCTCTCCCTAGGGCTGCGCAAGGCATGGCAGCCGGCTTTCCCGATCCTCTGTGACATCATAACCTAACCTCAGAGGGACACACCTTCACTTCTGCCATGTGCTCTGGGTCACAGAGACCCACCTTGGCTGGCACAGCGTGTGTGTGTGTGTGTGTGTGTGTGTGTGCGCGCGCGCGCGTGTGCTTGCGCGCGTGCTGTACATGATGTGAATACCAGGAGGAGGGCCGTTGGGGTCCTCCTAGAGGCTGGCTACCACACTCACCTTTTCCTGCTTCAAGCCTCATCCCATGTTGTGTCTTTGGTCTACAGTCAATAAATATTCATTGAACATCTGCCATGTGCTGCTATGTGCCGCCTCTGGGGATTCATCAGTGATCAAAACAGAGCCAAACACCTGGCTGGGCCGGTGACTATCTGTAAGGCTGAACCTGTGGCCAATTCAATGGGAGGGGATGTGTGGGGGCCCGGCTCTGAGAGAGAGAGAGAGAGAGAGAGAGAGAGAGAAAGAGAGGGAGAGTGTGTGTCCTGTGTGTATGTGTGTGTGTGTGCGCGCTCTTTCCAGAGAATATAGTCGTCTCCTTTCCCCTTTCCTAGTTACCCATCCTCTGAAAGGCTCAGAGGCACTGTGGTAGCTGAAGCATTGCATTTCTGGAGCTCCCTTTTGGAATTTCTTTGAACAAGAAGCCCAGGCAGACTCTTCCAAACATTCTCAAAGGTAACCAAGCTGGCTCCATGGCACCAGGTTTTTTTGGGGGGGTGGAGAGGTGTTGGTCAGTGAATCATCATTTGGAACCTGCTCTGTTGCAAACTAATTTAGATTCTACCACCAGCAAGCGCCACCACCTCCACACTCCACCACACAGATACACACACAGACACATACAGAGACACACACACAGACACACAGACACACACAGCACACAGACACACAGACACTCACAGCTAAACTGATGGCGATTAGGCGATGAAACATTTCTCATGAACTGACTGTAAAGTCAGTTTCCAAATGTGAATTTCAAACCAAGATGTTTCAGGCCCACTGGCATGGCTCAGTGGTTGAGCATCAACCTATGAACCAGGAGATCATGGAAGGATTCCCGTTGGGGCACATGCCCAGTTTGCAGGCTCGATCCCCAGGGGTGGTGGTGTGCAGGAGGCAGCCGATCCATGATTCTCTCTCATCATTGATGTTTCTATCTCTCCCTCTCCCTTCCTCTCTGAAATCAATAAAAATATATTAAAAAAACAAACAACAACAAAAAAAACCCCCAAGATGTTTTGAATCACAGCCTCCTTCCTGCAAGAAATGCCCACAGCCTCCCAGAGGGACACTTTGATGGACATGCCCTCATCCTGATGCAGGACTTCTAGAATGTTCTTTCCAAATAATGTTCCACTCAAACTGTATGCTTCTCACTGTTGGAGATTCCAGGAGTCTACCTCTACTTTTTCTTTCTTTTCTTTTTTTTTTGGGGGGGGGGTGGGTTGTACCTGGTTTTCATGGGTTCTGTCAGGAGGGCATGTTCTTCACCCTTACGGTCCGGTAAGGGCTCGCGCCATCCCCTCCTCCCAGGGCCGGGTGGACGAGCAGCTGTCCTAGGGCCCTCCTGCCACCATCTTTTTTTGGGGGAAGCGAGTGGAAACATGCGACGTGTCTGACTCCGTCTGGCACATTGCCCACACCCATCCGTCTCCCTTTCCCCATCGTGTCCCCTCAAGGGCGTCTTCACAGCGCGGTAAACAGCCAGCCGTTTGATCTGCGCTCAGATCCGCCCCCTTCCTGCTGGCAACATAAACACTGTCCTGGGTGACGGTCTGCAAGCGCCTTTCCATCAAGGGTGCTTTATTTATTTATTTTTTTGGGAAAAGAAAAGGACTCCGGAAGATCTCAGAGCGGGCTGTGTTTCTTTCTTCTGTCTGTAGGATTTCGGGAGATTTGATAAAAAGTCCTGACAGCTGGCACGCTGAGGCTGCTTTTAAGGGCGCACTAACACATACCCCCTCAGATCCAGAGCGCATTCGCATTCCCATTCGGGGCCGCGTCTAAGGAAGGGGTCGCCCCTCTCTCCTCGCCACGCTGTCGCTGTTCGTGCGCCACGTGCAGAGCCTGGCTCCACGCACTGGAGTGGAGTTGAATCGAGTCCAACCCTTCGCCATCTGGCCCTGATTGTAAACATGTGTATACAAAGTGAGTGTCACTTCAGCTAATTCTCGAGGGCCCAGCTGCTTGGCTGGTTGCTGCAGCTATCCCCCGGGGTACGGGGCCGCGCGGGGGGGCCTCGGAGGACCGTGGGGGACACAGGTGGGCGGCCTTGCTTCCTGCAGGGTCTGTGGGCCGCGGGCCACGGGGAGGCGAGGCGGCGAGCCTGCAGACACATGTCCACTTGTCCCTAGAGCAGACGGTGGCTGTTCACCTGGCTCTCTGGCCATCACTGCCCGGCAGTTCATCGCTGTCCTTTGGGGCTGTAAATACCCCATCGGCAGGCCACCCTACTCTCCTGTTTCTCCATTTCAGGAGACCTGCTCTTGGGACGTGCTCACTGCATGAGAGCAAATCCCAACCAGCAAAGCCGCTCCGTGTCCACGCAGCCTTTCTGCGCTTCCTTGCACGGATTCCCACTGTGTCTGCCTTTGCCAGGCAGGGCGAGTCTCCATCCCTCTGGCGTGGAGGAAGCTGCGAATGAGTTCTCTTTGTCCCTCAAGCAAGGGGCAGTGAGACTTCAGAGAGTCCTGTAATCTTCCCAGCCTCACTCTTACCACCTTTCAAATGGGATCGTTGTCTCCACACTTTTACCTTTTTTAAAAAATAAATATTTTTATTGATTTCAGAGAGGAAGGGAGAGGGAGAGAAACATCAATGAGAATCACTGATCGGCCGCCTCCTGCACAGCCCCCCACTGGGGATGGAGCCCGCAACCCGGGCCTGTCCCCTGACCGGGAATCAAACCGTGACCTCCTGGTTCATGTTCTACGCTCAACCACGGAGCCACGCCGGCCAGGCCACACCTTTACCTTTACACACACTCGCAGGCCTCTGAGCCCCGGGCCCCGCGTGAAGATCAGAGGGAGGGACAGAGGAGCAGTGGAGCAGGTGCTGTGTCCAATTCAGAGGGACGGCCACCGACCATGGCCACACACGCAGCCCCTCATTGCGGCCTCCTGTGCAGCTCAGGCTGCTCCCCGGCGGCCCCTCGAGGGGACTTCGGATTAGGTGTCACCTGTCGGTGCAGCGGCTGCTTTGTCCCAGGAAACAGAGTTGTTGGGGGGCAGGGGCAGCCTAAGAGGCCAGGTCGCAGGCTGGGTGGGTGGCACCCCCTGCCCTGCTCCCCACCCCCAACTCCTTGAGAGTGAGTGACACCTCAACTCCTCCCTCTCACGCTCCTCAAACACAACAGATTTAATTTTCTACCTGAAAAAAAAAAGCACTTTGCCGAACGGCCCCAGGGACATGGAAAGAAGGAGCAAGCTAATCATTTCCTGTGTTTTCTCCCACGGGGGAGAGCTTGGCAGTAGGGACAGGAAATCCAGCCCCAGGACGGCCCCCCGGGGGAGGCGGCCCTGTTGGCACTCTAGGGAATGAAGGAGGTGGCACAGGGAGTCTTCGCTTCCTGTCTCCGGAGCCGGCATCTGGAGTGCGGTGGCCGGGCCCTGAGGCCACCGGGCAGTCCCGCAGGTGTGGCTTTGGCAAGGTCAGTCCCACGGGTGCCCCAGGGAGGCCACTGACATGACGCCACTCGGGGGGGCGAGGCCCTTCTCCTTTCTCCCAGAGCCCACGAGGCAGGCAGGAGGCGAGAGACTCAAAGGACTGCGAGGACCAGGAAAGGAGGAAACGTGGGGATCCGGGCAGCCAGGGACCCAAACGCCAGCCCGAAGCACCGCAACGAGACAATCCCACCGTGTGACACCCTCGCCGTGACTGACACCTAATTAAAGTGGGACGGGAACGGGGGAGAAAACCACTCCACGGAGCCGATATTTGCCTTGCTAATTTCCGTGTGTGTGTGTGTGTGTGTGTGTGTGTGTACACGCTTGTGCACGCTTTCCTGTTGGGCGCGTGTTTATAAAATCTTAATTAGGTTGTGCGTATTGGAACAGAGATGGAAATATGTCTTTTTTCCCCGTAATAATCTCACTTCCCCGGGGGACATGGACGCCGTGCACAGTCTTCTCCGAGCAGGGAAGGGAGCACCGGCCTCGGAGGACAGCGCGGGAGAGGAGGGAGGACAGTCCCCCATTCAATCACAGACGGATGCCGGGTAGCTTACATTAAAAAAAAAAAAAATCAAAAACTCCGACTGGACTGCAAGCAGCTATTTATAACCTGTCTGGAGAAGCTGGCATTTCACTTGTATCGACTACATTTTTAACGACCTTTCATGTGACAGCCGCGTGGGGTCAGAGGGGACGCACCGCGCTGTGCGCGTAGTGGGCACGCAAGGCGCTGGAAACGGATGGGAAATGGATCGAAGGGAACGCAGGCAGTGAGTCAGCGGGAGCCCTGACGCCTCTCCCCTCCTCTCCATCTGTGCTGCTCCCCCTCCCCCAACTGAGCCCCACTCCTGGGACCGGTCTGGTGCCAAGAAGAGCATGCCTGCGGGCCATCAGAAGGGACCAGACTGCAGGTGAGAGGACGAGCGAGCAGAAAGCTGGGTAACCTGGGGGCCATCAGACCCTCCACAGAGGCACCCCCTGGGAAGCAGGCCGACCACCTGGTCGGCGTCCAGGGGCTCTGGGTCAGGGACCAGTCGCAGGAGCGTGGACGGCCAGGATGCACCGACCAGACGCCAGGACCGCGGAGCCGCGTGTCATCAGCGCAGCCTTCCCCAGGGAAAGAGGCTCAGCCGTTTGGTTTTAGAGAACCTTTCCCAGGGCCCCCCAGCACCCACAGCTCCTGATAAACCTGAGCCCTCACCCAGCCGGTATGGTTCAATGGTTGAGCATCGACCTATGAAGCAGGAGGTCATGGTTTGGTTCCCGGTCAGGGCTCATGCCCAGGTTGTGGGCTCGATCCCCAGTGGAGGGCGTGCAGGAGGCAGCCGATCAATGATTCTCTCTCATCATAGTTCTATCTCTCCTTCTCCTTTCTTCTCTGAAACCAATAAAAATATATGAAAACAACAACAACAACAAAAACACACACCTGGGACCCCCTGAAGCAGGGTTGACGGCTAAGGCCCTGGCGACAAGGCAAGGACATGGCTCCCCAACCCTCACCTGCTCCGTGAGCCAGCCGCGGTATTCCCGGACACTGCCCGCGCCTCTCCCACTGTACTGCTCACACGTCCCCTGTGCATCGCGTTAAAATGCAGATTCTGATGCAGTGGGTCTGGGACGGGCCTGAGATTCTGCCTTTCTAGGAGGCAGAGCTCCCAGGAGGCAGAGCTGCTGGCCCAGGGATCACACTCACAGTAGCCAAGTTCAAGAGCCCAGAACGGTGCTTCCGGAAAGGGCGGCTCATCAGTGTCACCCAGAGGGCTTTAAATATATATATATATATTGATTTCAGAGACGAAGGGAGAGAGATAGAAACATCAATGATGAGAGAGAACCATCGATCAGCTGCCTCCTGCACACCCCACACTGGGGACCAGCCTGTAACCCGGCATGTGCCCTGACTGGGAATCAAACTGTGACCTCCCGGTTCATAGGCTGACACTCAACCACGGAGCCACGCCGGCCGGGCCAGGGCTTCTAACTTGGAAGGCCTGGGCAGAGCTGAGAATCTCTGTTTATGAGTAGGGCTCAGGTGGTGACTGTGGGATCAGGAGCTGACGCCGTGAGCGGCACTGTCTCTGGGACAGCCCCGCCCTGGGAGCTCAGGGTCCGGCAGGGCGGAGTCACGGCCCTGGAGCGCAGTGGGCACCGACACGGGCTCCCTGTGAGCAGGGGCGCACCCCGTGGAGGAGGCACTGAAGTCAGGTGTTGAAACCCAGGTGAGAGAGGAAGGGGACCTTCTGGGGGGCGGGGCTTCTGGGGCAAGGCTGCAGGGGTAGGAAAATGCAAGCGTGTTCTGTTCCCTAGAGATCCACCTTCTCCTCCAGCCCTTCCCACCTCGAGAAGGGCGCCCACCCTCTGCCCCACCAGGAGCGGCTCTCTGGGGCTGCCCCTTCTGAGAACACCTCGGAGCCTTTACCTCCGGTCAATGCCCCCGTCTCTCCCCCAGATTCTGAGTTCACTGGTCTTGGGTAGGGCCCAGACATTAGTTCTTTTGTTTTTTAAATAAAAACTCCAGAGATTTTCATAGGCAGCGGAGCTGAGAGCCACTGGCTCAGCCCCAAGCATCTTCCCGCTTGCCCAGCTGGAGTTGGGCAAAGGCGGGCCCCCTCCCGCATTCATCCCGCCCCCAGGGCCTTCTCCCCCAAAAGCAGCGAGCCCAGCATCTGGTGAACATCTGCTCCGTTCCCCCCGGAGCGGGGTGACCTACTTTCTTGCCTGTGGCGTCTCTTGCCCGGAGGGGCCCCGGGGACGGAGGGGCAGATGGATATGTCAGCGTGTCTGTGTTGATGCTGCATTTGGGTGTCACCCAAGTGCTTGCTTCCCTGTCAGATTCCGGACGTGGCATTTAGAGAGCGAACCACCGCTGCCAGGCACTTGCGGGGCGAGCAAAGCTTCCGCAGCGTCCAGAGACATCCCGGGTCTGGCTGCCAAGTGCTGGCGGCTCTGGGCGAGGGGCGGGCCGAGGCCAGTGCCGGGCTGTGTCAGCCTGAATACAGAGCCTGGGCGGACAACAGCGCACCCGGGAAGGGCTCTGCTCGCCGGCGGGCTGCCCGGCTCCGATGCTGGCTCATCGTGCCGTTCCCTCTGCTGTCTGTACGTTTTCCATTGTGAGGGGAGATGGGGCCACGCAAGATGAGGCAGGCATCTCTAGAAGGTTCCATCTCCATGGGTCCACCCTTGGGGATCAGATAACCCCCTTCTTCCACTGCTTCCCTTTTTATATATTTTTACTGATTTCAGAGAGGAAGGGAGAGGGAGGGAGAGAGAGAAACATCAATGATGAGAGACAATCATGGATCGGCTGCCTCCTGCACGCCCCACACTGGGGACTGAGCCCGCAACCCGGGCCTGTGCCCTTGACTGGAATCAAACCGCGATCTCCTGGTTCATAGGTCGATGCTCAACCACTGAGCTACACCGGCCGGGCATCCACTTCTTCCCTTTAAAGAAAAGCAAAGAGGCTGGAGGAACATTGCCCAGCCTTCTGGTTGAGAGGGTCGTGGCTGTCTCTCTGTGCCCGTGGGCACCTCTCACGTGTCCTCTGGGGCTGGCAGATGGAGGATGGGAAACAGGAGGAACCAAGTCCGCAAGACCTTCTGCAGGATGCAAACTGGAGCACAGGGTCCCTCCGGGAGGCGGCCCTGTGTGCTCCGGGTCCTCAGCTCTCACCCTCCCCCCACAGCAGAGGACACTGCGTCTCTCCCGAGCTCTCAAGAAACTCAGTTATTTAGCATGAACACCCCTCCCATAGCAAGAAGCCCCGGCACGAACATGTCCCCGGTTGGATTCAGAAGGAACAGTTGGTCTCAGCTGGACAAGAGCGTTGAGAGAAGCTCAGAAATAGGATCCCTCAGGCTCCAGCCCCTCCTGCCCCCCAGCCTTGGATTCTTCCCTTGATGAGGCGACCTGAGGCCCCACCCCTCCCCACCCCCAAACTCTGAGGAGCTCTGGCTCTTCCATTGGGACCAAGCCCCTCCCCCTTTCCCACAACCACCCTGGGTGTTTGGTCCTGGAAGGTTTGGGGTATTTTTCTAACCTTCCCACCACCTCTCTGCCCACTCAGAGCGCCGGGGAGAAGAGGGGAGGCTAACAGGAAGGGGCCGTTCTGGGCTCACTCAACAATGAGGGGAGCGCAGGGGGGCGGGGCAACAGCAGCCAAGAGAGACCCCTCCCCTGTGAGTGGGAAGATGTTGCTTCCCCTCCCATCTTCTCCTCCCTTCACTCTGTCCCCAGAGGGTGCTGAGTGTGCGACCCCGGCCACCACAGAAGTCATGGGGCTCAGGAGGGAGAATGGATGTGTGGAAATGTTGGAGGTGCTCCACCTCCATCCCTCAGGCCCTGGTGCTGGGTGTGCCACCTCCTCCCCAGCTTGCTCACCCGGCCCCTCCGCCAGGGTGACTCTCCTCTGAGCTCTTTCAAGGCTCAGCTCAGATGCCACACCCTCCATGTTGCCTCCTCTCCGCCCCTCCCATCCACCCAGGCTTCCCTTCTCTGCTTGCCTTACGTCAAGCCTGAGCTGGAGAGCCTCCTAATGACAGGAGTCCTACCCCATCCACCTTCATGGTCGCACTGTGCCCAGCCCTGGGGAGGTTGATGGAATGAACAGAAACCCAACCCGGTGGCATTCTGGGGTGCGTGTCATCATGAGACGGTCATTCATCTTGGCTTTGCTGTTAGAGTTGGGGGCCCCTCCCGGTCCCGGGAAGGTGGTGGGGTGAGACTCATGCCTCTGGGCTGTCAATCACTGAGCGGGCATTGCTTGGCTGTGATGGTGCAGGTGCCGGGGGCTCCACAGATGGACCGACACCCACTAGAAGCTAATGACTCCACGGTCCCCCGTTAGTCCAGCCACAGATGGTGAAGGCTCCGCTGGGGAGCCTCTGTGGTTCTCGAGGCACCTCCACCAGCTCCGCCCTCTGACTCTCCTACGCCTGCCCTTTTGTTCTGCTTTGCGTACCTTTAGTGGGACCTGTTCCGTTTCCCTCTTAGTGGCCCAGTTGAAGTAGGTGCCTCCGACTTCAGTTCCTTGAGGTCGTGGGGCCCAGGTTACCAAGCACATCACAGGCTGCGGTGAAGTAGGTTCGGCTACGGGAAGAGAAAAGACAGCTCAGAGAAGGTCTTCGCTCAGGGGTTACCTCTCAGTGAGGTCTACCCCAACCACCCTCATGGTCAGGTTTCTGTTGTGATAAGTGCTTCATAACAAACACCCCCACATCATAGGGCGTGGTGGAGAGCATTCTAAAATGTTCCCTCAACACTCCCCTCCCCTGGTTACTCAGTGCAGGCCTCCTGGCCTAGGTACTGCTGTGAAGGGGCTTTGCAGGTGGAATTACGGTCACTAATCAGACGGCCTTAAGATACGGAGCTTCTCCTGGAATATCTGGGTGGACCCAACGCGATCAGCCCCCGGGTCCTGACAACCAGAAGGAAAGACAGAGGGGGCCATGCAAACCGCACAGCGGAAGAGGGAGGAGGATGAGGGGGCCGAGGGTGACGGCAGAGCGATGCCAACTGGGGAGGCTTCTCACAACATTGCAGGACCCGAGAGAAGCCCCTGCAGCCAAGAGCACCTCCCAGCCGACACCTGCGAGGATTGGGGGCCTCGTCTCACAACCGCAAGGAACTGAATTCAGCGACAACACGAATGAGCTTAAAAGCAGATTCCCCCGGAGCCTCCCGGGAGGAGCCGGCTGGCTGGCACCTGGATTTGGATCTTTGGAAACGGACACCAGCCTGGATTTCTGACCTGCAGAGCTGTGAGATCACACCGCTCGGTGCTTCAAGCTGCTACGTCTGTGTCTGTCAGCGGCGGCAACAGAAGCTGAGTGTGGAGGGTCTCACACAACGCTGTGTTCCAGTTCCTGGACCTGCACGTCGGCTGGATTGGGCGCAGCCCGGCCGGACTCCTGGCTTCCAGGCAGAGCCTCAAGTCTGCTTCTTGCATCTCCCTTTCCCCGGGCGTGTTCTTCACGGGGCAGGCGCGCAAGAGGCCAAACGGAAGCTGGGAGCACGTGTGCAACCTCTGCTGCATCATGGCCGCTGATGCCCTAAATGTCCCCAAAAGTCCCATGACCAGGCCCAGATTCCGTGGAGTGGAAAGAGGTACTCCGCCTACTGTGGGTGAGCGGGCACCGCGTCACCTGCTCCGAGCCAGGATATCGGCTTCTGCCAGACCCAGAGAGTGGAAACCGGGGGCTGCAATCCCTTCTATATACACTTCCTATTCAGCATTCAATCGGGTCCACCTAGAGCACGCATCACCTCCAACATGTAATTGAACTCACCGGCTTCCCGTGTGTATTGTGTACACATGCGTGTTTCCCCAACTAGAACATCAGCTGCATGAATGTGGGAAATGTCCGTTCCGTGCCCTGATGTATCTGAAGCACTTAGATCAGACCTGCGACAGAAGAGGTTAATGCAAGTGTGTGAAATGAATGAATGGACCCATGAATGAATGAATCATCTCAGCTGTGTCACCACCTCCAACGTCCTTACCATGGTCCCCGATTCATTTTGTGTAGGAAAAGCGGCTCCCCCAACCCCCTGCCCCAGTGAAGTGGAAAAAAACCACACACCCTCATCACAATGCAAACATAGACTCAGTCCCCAGCTCAATCCCCAGTGGTCTCTGGGGGCCTCATGAAATTCTAAAAATATCCCTCAAAAACTGCTGTGAAAACCACCCTTTCCCCCGCCTTCTGGCTGCTGAATTCAAACAATAGGACCCGCCAAGTCCCCAGAGGCCTCAGTCCTGGAGCTAAAATAATAATAAGCCCCGGTTTTGGGCAGGATTTTCTGGGTACGCCTGGCTTCTCTTTTTCGTGAAAGGACGGGCCATCTCGGCCACAGGTAACCACCAGGCCAACACGGCGGCCGAGGGTGTTGGTGCCTCCGGGAGCCAACTAATCAGTGGATTCAGGCGGGGTTTGTCGGGTGCCAGCCTCGGGCGTCTCCTACCCCTTTCGTCCTCACAGTGGTGGATGTTGTCCCCACTTGGCAGACAGGGAAGGGGACACCCTTTTCCAAAGTTGCCTGGCTGGAGGGACGGAGCAGAGCTGCAAGGCCACCCCTGTGACTCTGAGGCCGGGCTCGCTCACCACGCCACACAGGTGGATGGTTCCAGAATTCCTGAGACTGGGTGTGTCCAGGGTGTGGTCGGTGTGGTGGAGCCAAGGCCTTGGTGCGGGTGGTGTCCGGTGACCTCACAGCAGAGCCTTTCAAGAACTCCTGGACGTGATTATAGGGGCAAAGCAATGGTGGAGGAGCTGGTATTTTTTTTTAAAATACATTTTTATTGATTTCAGAGAGGAAGGGAGAGGGAGAGAGATAGAAACATCAACGATGAGAGAGAATCACTGATGGGCTGCCTCCTGCACGCTCTACTGGGGATCGAGTCCTTAACCCGGACGTGTGCCCTGACCGGGAATCAAACCGTGACCTCCTGGTTCACAGGTCGATGCTCAACCACGAGCCACGCCGGCCTGGCGAGGGTGGTGTGGACGAGCTCACGTGAGAGCAGAGGGAGAAGCGTCTGATTGGACAATTTACACTCTCAACTTGGGGCTTATGGTCTAAGAACCAGGGGGCTGCCTGGAACCCAGCAGCACCACCACCCAATATCATTAATGATGTTTCTCAGCATTAAAAAAACCCTTAGAAGATGTGGTATCATTATCTCCACTTTACAGACAAGGAAACTGAGGCACAGTGCAGGATCCTGCCCAAGGTCACCCATGCCATAAGCGGTGGAGCGGGGCTCGGGCCCGGCTGGCCGCCTCTGGGGCCCAGGTCCTCACCTCTGTGCTACACACCATCTGGAAAAAGCAGAATTCTGCCGTTATTGATCGCTCCAGACTCACCCACTGAAGAGTCAGAGAAGGAAGCCAGGAGGGCAGGGCGCCAGGGGACCCAGGATCAGAGAGGCCCTGACCTCCGGCGCTGGGGGAGGGGGAACGAGCCAGGCCCTGGTATTAAAATGCAAATTTCTGCCTTGCTGGCTGCTTTATCCTCTGACTCGTTATACAATTTGCCAGTTATAGAAGAAAAATTACCATAATGGGGCCCTGGGGAATGGTTGTAAAAAGGAGACCAAACGTTACTTATCTGCGCTCCACTACAATTATCTACTGCGTTTGTTCTGGGGCTCCCCAGAAAAATGAAAGCGTCAATGGCGAGACAGGGTGCTGACCAGGCGGCGGGAGCAGGGAGAACGGCAAGGCAGCTCCTTTGATTTCTCCCCTCCGGCAGGTCCCTCCGCAGAAGAGAGAGAGAGAGAGGTTGGGCTGATGGAGCTCAGTCATCTCGGCCTCCCTGGCTCGGGACTGCCCGTCTCCCTTGATGTGGAGGTGGGACAACTCCACCCACTGAGCTTCCTTCCTCAGTCTCACCAGGTGTCAGCCAGACCCTGGGGACTCAGGAAGGCGCAGGTAGTCGGGTTCCACAAGGGAGCAGCCCCGGGGGCACCCGGGCCCTGGTGTCTTCCCACCCTGCACCTGCCACCCTGACCCTGACCCCGGGCTCCTCCAGGGCAGGCACTGGGCCTCAGGCAACTTCACCCTCCCAGCCCCTGGCCGAGCGCTTGGAGCAGAATTAGGAGTTCAGTATTTGGCGAACGAATGGGAGCGTCCGCCTGTGAACATGTGTCTGTGTGTTTGCAGGTTATTCTAGAGTTGTCTTCTCCAAGGTCTGGCTTCTTTTGGGTTCAGCCAAATCTTCGGCAGCCCCAGGCCTCTGACGGTCCCCAGGCTCCCGCAAGCAGCATTTAAATACGTATTAAGTCAGTCGGGGAGCCCACTGCCATGCTCCCCAGGCTGCCCGCGACGCGGCTCAGATAGTTTTACTTTTCACGACCTGTAGGCGTGCCTCTCATCCCTTTCCACTCCACCCGGGACTCGGGCTTCTCTGGTCTTAGTTCCTGGAGGGCCTGCGCCTCATTCATTTCTGCCGCAGCAGGAAGGCTAAGGCTGCAGGGCCCTGAGCTCAGCTTACAGAGGACTCATGGGAAGCGATGCCCAGGAGCTCCGAGACGTCCAGCAGGAGCCCTCCACGTCGGGTCTCCCGGACGCTGCGAGGAGACGGCCCTGGCGTGACCCCTCACACTCACACAATTTCTTACAAGTTTTACTCAAACTTAAAGAGCCATACGCTGCGCCTGGAGTCAGGGGGCCAGATGGGTTAGAACACAAGTTTCCAGTTTGACCTCTGGACTGTCACCCCTTTCAGTAGCAAAGCAAGCCAGCAATCACACTCCCAGACCGCAAGCGGCTGCAGCAGCTCGGCGAAGGCAGCGCATTGTTCATACCTCTGAGCCTCCAGGGGAACAGGCCTGTCCCTGGGCCCGCAGGTCCTTTTCCGATGAGGAAGATGAGGGTACGGAGTGAGAGAATCCGGGGTCAGCAAACCACGGCCCTCACCAGCCTGCCATTTTTGTTGTTGTTTTAATATATTTTTATTGATTTCAGAAAGGAAGGGAGAGGTAGAGAGAGATAGAAACATCAATGATGAGAGAGAATCATTGATCGGCTGCCTCCTGCACATCCCAAACTAGGGATGGAGCCAGAGTCCTGGGCATGTGCCCTGACTGGGAATCAAACTGGGACCTCCTGGTTCCTAGGTCCACGCTCAACCACCGAGCCAGGCCGGCTGGGCCTGCCATCGGCTTTTTACGAAGAATGGTTTTCACTTTTGCAAATGGCTGCAAAGTCAAAAGAATAAGACCCTGTGGCAGGCAACAGTTAAACTGAGTTCAAACTTCAGCGTCCGCAATAAAATTTTATTGGCAGCACAGGGCACTCATTCATCTCTGTGCTGCGTGAGGCAGCGTCCCCCTGCAGCAGCGGAGCTGCGTACGGTGGCCAAGCCTGGAGGGCCTGCCGAGCCAAACAGACTGACCATGTGGCCCTTCACACAACAGGTCTGCTGTGTGGGCTCCCCCCTGGAGCGCCCCTGCCCCTCTCGGTGGCCTAGACCACCCCTCTGCCCCCACCCTTGGCTCCTGGGGGTCCCCCGGGCAACCTGAATGCCATCGGAAATGTTTCTGCTTCTGGGTAGATTTTTTCCTTCCTTCCTTGTACTTTCTAAGTTGCAGAGAGAAGTACTGAAAGATGAATCTGGGAGCTAGTCATTCCTGGAATCAAATATGTTTTGGTGACCTGGCTCAAGTCACTTAAATTTCACTCTGGACCCCATCATCCCCCCCGCCTTCCTCCCCGAAAAACAGGGCTGCGGCGAAGTGATGATCCAGTCCAGCAGGCGGGTAGGTGGGGCTCATCTTGTGGCCCAAAGAGCCTGACCTGCAAGGACCGAGCTTGTTGACAGTGTTCCCTCCGTCCCTGCTCGGGTGGGCACACTGCCCTGGCAGGCGTGCGGCAGTTTCTGGTTCTGACAACAGGATCCTCGTAACAGGTGTGGCATTAGATGTTCAACCAACAGGCGTCTACTTGCACCTACACGGGGGAGACGGCGTTACGCCCAGGGAGCCGTGAGGAATCAATAATTCGAGGGCCCTGTGCGGCCACATACATGATGCTGTTATACGCACAGCCCACCACGTGGGGAAACACAGTTACCAGGAGCCACCGTGTGCGCATCCTCACGACACTTAATGATACGAACGGACGCAATCACACCCTGGGAACGTGATACATGTGTAAGAACGGCGAATGCTCTTCACCTCTATCGTGCGACTTTAGTTTCGTTCCTTATACTTCTCTGCGTGTTTCAGGTTTTCTATAGCCGGTGTGTATTGCTTTTATAACCCAAAAATAACACCCCTATTCAGTGCTCTTTATTTTGTATTATTATTATTATTATTATTATTATTATTGCTACTGCTTAACGCCGGCAGAGGCTAACAGGAGCGCTTCGCGTCCTTTCTGGAGGGAGTGACAACATGGACAGCTGACCCAGGATGGGGTGGGGCAAAGCCAAGCCTAATTGTCTAGGGTCCTCATTCCTGAGATACCCCAGAAGTGAACGGGTGCATGTGGGGTGCCCTCTGATGTGCCCCCACAGCCTCCGCTCATCTCTGGGTAGAGCGGGTCACAGGCCAGGCCTCCAGGTCCAGAGCTCAGGGCCTGTGGCTGGAGTAGTCAGCCCAGCACAGCTGCTGTCCGGCCTGCCCAGGGCTCTGCCAGGCCCTGTGGCCAGTGCAGTGGAGAAACCCAGCCACTCAGAGGAACGGCCCCACACCCGCTACTGGCAAACCCCCTTACTGGCTGTTTGACCTTGAGCAGGGAATTTACCCTTGCACAGTTACCCTCCCTAGTATCTTATTGTGAGTCTTGACTCAGTCCAGGCACTGGGCTCAGTGCTTCTCACATGTAGCTATTATTATGTCCATTTTGCAGATGAGAAAACTGAGGCAGAGAGAGGGAGAGAGGGGTTAAGCAACGTGCCCAAGGTGGCTCAGACGGTAAGAAGAGGCGCGGGGTGCTCCTATCTCATGACATTTCGGCGGGGGGTGGGGGTGGGGGTGAGTGAGTGAAAGGGGCGAGTGCCCAGCCTCTGGCACGTGAGACGTGCTTGATAAATGGTTGTGATCACTGTGTTTATGTTGCTTCTCTGCTCCCCGCCCCATCCGGCTCCCCGCCAGGCAGAGCCGCCCCCAGCGCAGCCTCGGTGCAGGGTGGGAGCTCAGAGCCACCGGTCCACCCCGGGCGGCAGCCCAGGTGAGGCTGGAGCCCACAGGACCAGGTTGGTTCGTGGCGGAGCGCCTTCTCCCCGCAAAGCCTTGATTGGAACCCATTTACATGTTAAAACTCAACCTAGAAAACCACAATCCATCAGCCTCTGATGGTGTAAATTGCTTTGCTAAAGATATTTCTGGGTACATGGTAAGTAAAAATATCATGAATTTAATAAGCCTTGGAATTCACATTTTTCCAATCCTAATTAAGTTTCTGCTTGGCTTTGGACGTGCTCTTGTCTTCGGCAAGGCGGGGAGGGAGGGCGCTTATGTTCGCTGAGTGCTGGGCCGGCCCAGCCAGACGCTTCCCATCATGTGCACTTCATCTTGGAACAGCGAGGCTGGGTTCCTTATTCCTGCTTCGCTGAGGCTCGGGAGTCTTCCTGCTCCACCTAGAGCCAGGGCCGCAGCCAGGAGCCAAAATTTGTACCTTGTTCTGGCTCCCTCCTGCTATATCCCCCCTCCCCCCACATATACACTGGGTTCTCCTTTGTCAATGAAGTGGTCCCTCTGGTCCAAGGGTCTGGGCACAGCTTGGCTCACCCCCTCAGGGGTATCCTGGCCTTTATACTTATTTCATGCCCGTGCGTTCACTCATGAAGCCCCCATATTCCCATGGGTGCCCCATGCCTATCCCAGCCATGGACACCACGCCCCACAGCAAAGGGCCTGGATGCTGACTGCAGGGGCATCGCCTCTGCCCAGAACGGCCGCCACAGTGGGATGTTGGCCGTTGTGCTGGTTACTTTTATGTGTCGGCTTGGCTGGGCCACAGTGCCCAGATGTGTGGTCAACCCTTCTCCTGGCGGTATCTGTGAGGGTGTTTTGGGATGAGATCAATGTTTAAATCCGAGCACTCGGAGAAGAGCAGACTGCCCTCCGTGCTGCGGTGCGCCTCACCCGATCGGCTGCAGGTCCGAGTAGAACACACTGACTTCCCACAAGCAAGAGGCAGTCCTGCCGGCGGACAGACAGCCTTCGGGCTCAAACAGCAACTGTCCCTGCGCCTCCAGCCTGCAGCCTCACCTCCTCGGGTTTAGACTCACCCACCAGCCTCAGCCTCCACAATCATGGAGCCAGTTCCTTAGAATAAACCTCTCTCTCTCTCTCTCTCTTTCTCTCTCTCTCTCTCTCTCTCTCTCTCTCTATATATATATATGGTATATATATATATATATATATATGATATATATATACACACACACATATATATGATATATATGATATATATGATATATATGTGTGTGTATATATATACATACAAGAGATATATGTGTGTGTGGGTGTGGGGGTATATATTATATATATATATATATATATACACATATACACAGGATATATATACATCCTGTGTGTGTGTGTGTGTGTGTGTGTATGTGTGTGTGTCAGTTCAGTTTCTAGGGAAAGCCCCAAACTAATGCAATCCTGTGCTGGGCCTTCTGTCAACACCGCAAGCCCTCAGCACTCTGGGAAGTGAGAACAGCTGTTGAAGAAAATGGGGGAGCAGGGAGCCCGAAGATTTATCCTTTGTCCAGAGGGGTCGTGAGCAGTTTAAAGTCCACTTCGGAGGTGTGGGCCTCTGTTTCCTCAGTCATATTGTGGGAAGCGCCTTCCCTGGGCTGCTCTGATTAGACTGGGTGCCGGCAGTTGGTAAATGGAACTCCTAGGGGAGGGGGGGCAGGATCTGAATTAATCCCAGGTGTCTGGGCCCCAAGAGCCTGTGTGGACAGGTCCCCTGCCCCCACGGTCCCCATCTGAGAGCCCCTCATGCTCCAGGGAGGACTGCCTCCTCCACGGTGTCCCCAGACTGCCTGGGCCCCTTTCTCATTTCCTGGGGGGCCCAACACAGCGGGAGAAGCCCCGGGGAGGGCAGCGATCTGTCTGCGGTGGTGCGGCTGTGTAACTCTCCACAGAACGCCAGTCGCACATTACATGGTTATGTTCCAGTCCGAGAGGAATTCCCCAGGGAGCTGTGTGCAGGCCCAGGAGGACCTGAACCACCTTCCTCTGTGACCCTGGGCGAGCTGGTCACCACCCTGTGCCTCAGTCCTGTACCTCCCAAAGAAGACATCCGGAGGGCCACATCGCGGGTTGCTGTGAGAATTCAGTGAGCTGTGCACGAGCCAGGAAGGCAGGAGCCGTTTGACAAAAGTTGGCCCATGGTTAGGATGATCCTTGTACACCAGCCCCAACAGCCAAAGCCCAGGGAAGCCGGCCTCCCCCGGCACGCACGCCACGCAGAGCGCCAAGGAAGGCTGCTCCGGTCCTTCCAGAGGAGCAGGGAGGGCACTGTCCCCACATCAAGCGCCCCCCCCCGCCCCCCCCCGCATCTCCGTTGGTCATGAGCTCAGTTAAGCCAACAGATTCTCTGGGTGCCCCTCGCTCCTGAGCGGGGACGGGGACAGGGTTGGCGAGAGAAGCCGGGCCCGGGATGGGCAGCCGTCCTCGCTCTGGACGGAGGCATGTGATCCCGCAGCAGGTATTTTTAGCTTTCTCATTAGCGGAGTGCTTTCAAATTAGCCTCCCATTAACCTCGAAGGAAAATGAAAGTGTGTTTTTTTCCCTTCCCAGAGCGAGTCTCTCCTGCCGCACATCAAGGTCTCTACGATTAGCATTTCACGCGCCTCGAAGCTCTAATGGGAGTGGGGTCTCCGGCATGGAGCCGGGTGGGGTACGGGCCCGCGGTCCCTGCCATGGCGAGGAGACGCTGTCACGCAGGGGAGGCGGTCTGTTCCTTCTCATCTCAAACGTCCTTCGTTTCTGGCCCCGTGTCTCCCCCAGAGCCCTGCTCCCTTCCTCAGAAAGGGTCCACGTGACCGCCGCTCCCTTCTGGTCTCACGTGGGAAGTCCCCGCCTGTCCTGCATCGGTGATTCCAGACTGACCCTCAGCCACCGCTGCTCTGTCTGGCCCTTGAGCCTTGCGCCCAGGGTCACAGATGAGGCCTCGTGACCTTGGCGGGGTGCCTTGGAGTGGTCACCCTGCATCCGGTTCAGGCTGGAGAGGGGGATGAATAGCCTGGTGGCTTCCCAGCACGTCAGGCAGCACGTCCAATGAGGCTGATCCAGGCTCCACTCCCCCGGCAGAGGCAGGAGGAACCCGCCGCCCAGCCAGGGTCACCCGTCAGCAGGCCTTTGTCTCAGGAATGGCCCGCAGATGGGCCTGCTGGAGGGGGCGGCGCACCGTCCAGCCACTCGGAGGAGGCTGTGCGTGGAGTGGGTACCTGACCACTGACGGGAGGGAGCTGCCCGCCACAAGGTGGGGTTGCTTCTGAAGGACTCGGGTCAAAGTTCACATCTTTTGTCCATCGGGCCAGCCTGTCGGTGGCCCCCACGTCTTGATGTCTCTCTGCCCCTCCCCGCCTCTGAGTCCTCACCAAGGATCGCCTCTCCATCTTGGCCTCCTCCCTCTCCCCCTTCATCGTGGGCCTGAGCTCCAGGCTTCTCAGCCAAGGGCGTCTCACGGAGACGACTGGCTTCTCGGCGGCACTTGGCTCCATCTGAGAAGCTGCTGAGCCACCGGGACCCGGACCGGGAGCGGCTGTGATGGAGACGTCCCCTTGTGTGTGGGGCGCTGCTTGGCCCTGAAGAACTCCATCCCGAAGGAGGGGGCTCCTCCCTGGGGACTTTGGCTCTACCTCCCTCCCATCTCAGGGGCATCTTCCCCGCCCACGTGGCTCCGCCCATCTCCTCTAGATGTGCCGCATTCCTGGAGGCCTGAGAAAAGACCGCAGGCCCACGCTGTAAATGACCAGAGTCATGGGGTCACATGAACACGGATGGCCACCGTCTGCAGCTCCTGCCTCACGCATGCCACTGCCTCCCAGCTGCCTCCACCTGCAGGTCCTGCTGTTTCAAAACGGACATGCCAGAAAGCAAGCTCCTCACCTCACTGTCTAACTCCCTTTTTAAAAATTGTTACCCGGTTCATAGTGTCCCATCAGCACTGTGGCCGACGCCAAACATAGTCCGTCCAGCTCCAGGTCCGGTCAACTCCCCTCTGACAGTCCTTCTGCCCTCCACCCCCACCCCCCTGCAGTCACTCGGAGTCTCAGCATTTTGAGCATCCCTCCTCTTGTCCCCTAGCCACACATCTTCATCTCCTTTCTGCATCCAGAATGCTTGTTCTAGAATGTTCCTCTGATTGGGCTGCTTCCTTGCTAACACTTTGGATGGTCCTTGGTTACCTTTGGCTAAAGCCCACTTTCCTTCAAGGACATAATTTTCCCAAGACCGGTCCCTGCCTATGGGCTCAGCTTTATCCTACCCCCCCCCACCCCCCCTACAAACTCCCATTCAGCCAGGCCCAGCCGACCGCACTACCAGAATACCCCTGCCCATGTCACACCTCTGGGCTTCACACCTGGGGCTGCCTCTGATGGATTGGAATGTTCCTCCCTCCTGTTTGTCCAGCGAACTCCTAATCATCCTACAAGACCCCTCCCAGCATGTCCTCTTCTAGGAAGCGATTGCAGCTGAGAGGGTCTGCACAGTGCCCAGTGGAATCCCTGCCTGTTCTACGGATCCCTCCCGACCTGTGTTGTCTACACTAAGCTCTATGGAAACGGGAGCTCAGGAAACGCAGTCCCTGAGCTGCAGCAATAACAGTGTTTAGTCTCAATCACGAGTCTGCCACTACCCCAGCCCCCTTCCAGGCTTTGCAGGCATCGCCCAAGTGCCTGAAGTTAGGTCCGTGTCTTCATCTTACCCTCTCTGTTCTCCCTCACCTTCCCTCCTGCCTCCTTTCTCTTTATTGCGTTTTCTTAGGAGAAGGGAGCCCCTGTGGGCACTGGCCTGGGAATCTGGTGTTGGCTTTCTAAACCAGAGCCTCATGTGGTCCCTTCCTCTCCCCCGTCCTCCCCCTTCTCCAGCGACAGTAACAGTGACATTTCCTTCTCCTCCCCATGCTCTGCAGACGCCTGTGCCCCGGAGAACGAGCATCACCGGATTCCAGAGCTGCTCTGAGTCCCACATCATCACCGGCTGCCGCTTCTCTTCTCCGGCCCCTGGTCCCTCCAGCGCTCATTAAGGCTTCCACCTGCGCTGGGGTGGGGGCGGCAGAGGGAGGCGCTGGATTTTACTTTTCATTAGCAATTCAGGCCAAAGGTTTGAAGGGGAGGAAGCTGGTCCTGTTGGGCACAGGGAGGTGGGCAGCTTTCCTG
>NW_005871882.1:169354-172361 GCF_000147115.1 Myotis lucifugus
CTCCTTCCTTCCTTCCTTCCTTCCTTCCTTCCTTACTTCCTTCCTTCCTTCCTTCCATCCTTCCTTCTTCCTTGGTTTTAATTAACGTTTTTGTTCTCATCCCTTCCTTTTGAGGTTGAGTCTCCTCACTCCCCAGATGTGGGAAACCAAGGTTATAGTTGCACAGCCAGATCCCAGAGCAAACAGGACCTAGGACAGCGATGGCGAACCTTTTGAGCTCGGCGTGCCAGCATTTTGAAAAACCCTAGCTTAACTCTGGTGCCGTGTCACATATAGAAATTTTTTGATCTTTGCAACCATAGTAAAACAAAGACTTATATTTTTGATATTTATTTTATATAGTTAAATGCCATTTAACAAAGAAAAATCAACCAAAAAAAATGAGTTCGCGTGTCACCTCTGACACGCGTGTCATAGGTTTGCCATCACTGTTATAGCTGCACAGCCAGATCCCAGAGTAAACAGGACCTAGGTCCTAGGAGAAGCCCAAACTGCTGCTCCATCCAACAGGTGTAGCCCGTTTCTTCTCAGTAGGAGACTCCCTGTTACGTTTGGGAGGCAATGGAACCAGCTAACAGCCCCGTTGCAGCTGGGCATGGCTATGGGACTGCATTCTGTTCACGGATGTCGGAGGCGATGTTCAGCGGGACTCGGGGCAGGTGGCTCAAGGGCAGCTGGCGCAGCTGGGAGGGCATGCGGCCTTTGATGCCCTTCCACCCCGTCTCCCTCCCTCCTGCCTGCAAGCCGATGGCTGGAGCTGCGGCAGCCGTGGTGCGCCAGGGGGAGGTGGGAATGGTAGCTCTGCACTAGGCTGGCGGGAAGCGGAGGGGCAGAGGGGGCTGAGTTCTGAGCTCTGTGGAGTTGCTTTCCCAGCCCTGGACCTACACTGCTTTTATGGAAGGGAGGAGAAGCTACCATCTTGGTTAGGCCACAGTTAGTGTGGATTTTGCGTTAGATACAGCTGACCCCAATCCTAGCTGACAAATCAAGTTTCCTGTCTCATACAGTGGTTCTCAACCTTCCTAATGCCGCGACCCTTTAATACAGTTCCTCATGTTGTGGTGACCCCCAACCATAAAATTATTTCTGTTGCTACTTCATAACTGTAATTTTGCTAGTGTTATGAATCGTAATGTAAATATCTAATATGCAGGATGTATTTTCATTGTTCACGACCCACAGGTTGAGAACCGCTGGTAGAGGCAGAGGGGATTGAGTTCGTTTGCCCATTGCCTGTATTTATATTGAAATCATAACGTTCCCCAAATCCAGTGATTTTCACCTTTTTTGTTGTTGTTAATCCTCACCTGAGGGTATTTCCTTTTAGACAGAGTGGAAGGTTGGGGGAGAGACAGAGAGAGAAACATCGATATGAGAGAGATACATTGATTGGTTGGCTCCCGCACGAGCTCCCACCAGGGCCAGGGATGGAGCCTGCAACCAAGGTACCAGCCCTTTACCCGAATTGAACCCAGGACCCTTCCGTCTGGGGCCTGATGCTCTATCCACCGAGCCAACCTGGCTAGGGCTAAGCCCGTGGGTGTGAGCAACCTGGGTAGCATCACGGGAGAAGTCTTACAAAGGCGGGTGTGTCCAAGTCTCTTTTGGGGCCACATCACTCAGCTGGAAGCATTGAGAGACCAACCACCAGGCTGGGAGGGTGGCAATGCCACAAGGAAATAGAGACCACCGCCTTTTAGGATTGGCTCTCCCTGCAGCCACGCCCACCAGGCTTCACCCTCCTCTCCTCCTCTAGTCCCAATGCTTTCCTGGGTCTTCCTCTTCACTTAGCAGAGGATCCCCCCTTCCCCCCACCCCCACATCCCTAAGGGCCTGCTGACTGCGCAGGGATGGGCTCAGCTCTGTGTGCGCTCCGGTCTGTGCATTCCTGCTTCTCATTCTCACTTCCTCTGCAAGGCGATGTTGCGTCTCTCTCTTCTCGCTCCTAAACCTCTCCATTTGCCCTCCGTGAAAGAAAGGAATTGGATTGGTCTCCAAGACGGAATGAGGTCAGACAGAGAAAGCATTTAACGGCTAATCGTTTTTAGCTGGGACTTTGACCTGCCGACCTGCCACTCGCTGGGCTCCCACGATGGGCCTGGCAGATGCAGGGAGGCAGGGAGGCGGCGGTCTCTCCTCCATTCTAAAAGGTCCCTCCGAATTCACCGCCAGGTGACCCCTCTCTGGGGGCCGAGGTGAGAGGAGGAGGGCAGTGGCTCAGCCGATTTCCCACGGCTCCCAGGGCAGGAAAGCCACGGGAGAGTTGGTTTTATCACTTAAGACGCCTCCCTGAACTCTTTCGCTGGCAGATGGTGTTAACAAGCCTGTGCGGGACCGGAGAGAGGGATTTGCAGGCCACGTTCATTAGAAAAAGCCGCGTTAGCGGAGACGGTCACCTTGGCCTTGGCTCTGAGCGCCCTTGGGTGGGGCCGTGGCTTCCTGATTTCCTGGCCCTCCTGGTTGGACGCCTCACCACATCACAGCACCGATGTTTGTGGCTGGACTTGCCCTCTGGGCCCCGATGTGTAGCTCGCCGCTTCTAATCTATTCATTCTTTTCAAATGACCCAGGTGCTTCCCCTCCTGTTCCGCCACCAGCTCCGGGCAGTGGGGGTTATTCCTGCCCCTCAGGGAGGGCGGATTAGGGTGAGATTCATTCTGCTCTGGGAGCAGTGGAAGGCAGGCTGGGAAACTGTCCTTGTGTCCCCTTCATGGGGCACTAACACAATAGGGGACCGAGTCCCTGGGTCCCTGGATGCCGCCCAGTGGCCTGTTTAGTAGAAAATGTCTGATCTGCGTTCAAAGATGCAGGGAGAGGATCTGGCCCTGGACCAAGTCCCACCCCACCCCTCACTCCCCTCCCCTCCCCTCCCCCTTCCTCCTCTCCCCTTCCCTCCCCTTCTCACCCTTGCTTTCCCTTCCTATCCCCAACCAATGTGGTGACCCTTGTTCCCCCCGATGTGAGTTGTGACCCGGAGGAAATAATAGTCGAGAAGCTTTCCAAACTG
>NW_005871882.1:172461-190881 GCF_000147115.1 Myotis lucifugus
CATGGGACAAAATGGAGCCCGTGAACCCGAGGAGCATAAAGGGTGGCGTTCGGGCCACACCGAGAGGGCCAGACACAGGAGCCGCTGCAAAGGTTCGGAGGAGGGGAAGGCGCATGGTCACCCGGGCAGTTCTCACTGTGGTCCCCTACTTGTGGGCACGTGGGGGGGGGGGGACACTCCCCAGCCCCAGACGTGGGCGTGGCCATGTCCACTTCACAGCCAGTGGGAGCCGCCCGGTCCCCTTCCCCTGGCTGAGATGGCGCTTCCCGTGACCTATGACCCTGAGCCACTAGACCTGAGTTGACATGGAGCATCAGCAGATAATAATAATCTTCATGTCGCTTTTGAGCGGTGTCTATTTCCGCAGCACCGGGAGCACAGAAGGGCAGAACCCCAACACTACTATGACCTTCATGGCTGAGGGTCTCCGTTGCCACCTTGGGCATGAATACTGCACACCCGGGAGATTCAATCCCCTTCACGCAGACACAGAGCCACCATCTAGAAGGAGAGCACCGGGCTTCCGCTCCTCTATGCTCAGCTCACAGAGAAAGGAGAGCAATTAGTCTTTCTGGAGTTCTTTCCACACAATGACAAAGAAAAAAAATTCTAAGAAATAAATCTCTGAGACGGGAGAAGCAAAAGAACAAGCAGCATTGTTCGCCTCCTTCGGTGTCTACAACCCATCATAACAACAAAGAACGCGCCCGACTTACAAATTGTCCGCGGTCCTTCACCACTGGAAACCAGCCCGGGGAAGCGATGGGGAGGGGGCGGGCGCCCAGAGCGGGCGCACACCTGCACACCTATTGTGTACACGCAGGAGCCCCGTGGTATCTTGGCAAGAGCAGAGACAATGTTCAAACCCCCTGGAAACCGGCTCGATGGCGGTTGCAGGCGGGAGTGGAGAACGATAGCTCGCCAACTGGGGGCCCAGGCCATAGCTGGTGTCTCTTTCAAAGCGGAAATGCGATGCTAATCAATAGTAGAATCAAGACTTGAAATTTCTTCTCCATTTGCAAGTCCCTAGCTTCAGGTTGGAGCAGACACCCGTCAGTGGCACCCCTGGGAGTCTGGGGTTCAAGGCCGCCTGTCTGGGAGCTGGCATGCCGTGAATGGAGATGTGGCGTTGGGGTAGAGAAACGCTGGTTCTTAGAGTCGTTCGATAGACTTGACAACAGCGGGAGGGCGGCAAGATTTATGAACAGGTTTATGGAGAGATCTGTGTGTTCAAGAGAGAAGAGAACTCAGAATACAGAAAGATGGGGCAGGTCGGGATGGGAGCAGCAATACAGAATGTCCTGGAAACGGAGATTATGAAGCAGGCCGTGTGAATGGTGGCCGCGGGGCGTCAAGGGCAGAGAGAGAAGGCTGGAGGCAGTCGCCAACCACGGGAGAGGAGGGCGCCTATCCCTCAGTGGGGAGGTGGCGGAGGGGGGTGGGCGGCTACCAGCAGGCCGAGGGGCGCGGGGCGGTTAGGAAGGAGCGGTACTCTCCCCTGGAACCAGGAGGCAGGTTGGAAAGGAGCTGGCTTCCATTCAAGGATGACAGTGCGGTGCCTTTGCTGCGATGGTGGTGAGGCACACACAGTAGGGACTCAGCCAGTACCTGTAGGACGTCCTGAGGACATGGCAGTAGACACACGGTACCAGCGTTGCAACAGGAGCTGCGGAGTAACGGCCGCTGTTCCAGAGAGTTATGGCTGCGATCAAATCCACCCGGCCTGCCGACCGGCTTGCCAGGCGGGGCGCTCAGGTCAGGGCTGTGCTGTGAGGAGGAAACGCACCCCCAGAGACAACCTTGGCGGCCGAGGAGCTGAGTGCTCAGACCGGCGGCAGGAGAGGAAGCAAAGAGCAGCCTCTTAACGAAAGGGTCCGAAGGGCTGGAGACGGCGCAGGGGAGACCTGTCCAAGCAAATGCGGAGAAAAGGCAGATCCTGATCAGTCACGAGCCTCCTGCTCTCTGGCACCCGGGTCACTTCCTGTCCTGCTGTGTCGTGGTCTTGGGACAGCAAGGGCCTAGAGGAGGACTCTGGGGCAACCTTGATCTGCCTCCCGGTGCAGCTCACATTCATGAGCCCTGGGTGTGCGACAGTCCCCGTTACGGGCTGCATGTTCTGGTCCCTCCCAGGTTCATATGTTGAAGCTCTAGCTCCCGCAGTGATGGGAGCTGGTAGTGGGGTCCTGGTGGTGGGGGGGATAGTTAAGTTGAGATGAGGTCATGGGGGTGGGCCCTTGTGATGCCGCTGGTGTCCTTACAGAGGACCAGAGCTTCCTCCGTCACTGAGGACACAGCAGAGAAGGCTGCCGACAGCACGCCAGGAGGAGGGCTCTCCCGGAACCCGTGCCCACCCTGGTCCCAGATGTCCAGCCTCCGGAACTGTGAGGAACAAATGTCTCTTGTCTACGTCCCCCCTCGCGCCACCCCTCCCGTCTATTGAGTTTGGCTGCGGCAGCCCCAGCTGACCAAGAAAGGCGCGCAGTGCTTTACGGATTAGCTCTTTTAATCCTTACAAGTCTAAGGCACAGAGGATATGTGTACGTAGGATATTTTATATTTCGTGTGACATGTAGTGGTTCTTGGGGGAAAAGCCTTCACTGAGCCTACGCTGGCTCCTGTCCTAAGTACTGTCACCTGATGGAATTAACCAGCCCCTGGAGCCGGACCATCCGCTCCCTCCTGCCCTGGTCTCAGAGGCTCAGAGCATCCTTAGGACCAATAGTTGGTTAGGCCTCCGATCCACTCCCGGGTAGGTTTCTCCGTGCTCATCTGAGGCAGCCCCGGGGCTGACCTCCAGTGGACACCAAGGTTGAACTCTTGAGTCATTGGTGCAATCAACTTGCTGCCTGCCTTCTAGGCAGAGGGGGGTGGGGGGGGGGCGGGCGGCCCATGTGCCATGGCTCGAAGCAAAAGAAGCACCGCGCAGGCAGGGCCAGTGCAAGCCGCTTGGCTTTGCTGGGGGGTAAGTTGCAAAAAGCGGGGGAACTGAAGAGGGACTCGGGCCAGTTCACGGAGGAACTGAGCCTGCAGGTGAGGGAAGCCCCTGAGGCTGTTACATAGGAAGGAGCTCGTCACATCAGGGACTCACTGAAGTAAATGTGTGGGGACTGGTTGGAGGGAAGGGAGACTGGAGGCCAGCAGGCTGTTAGGAGGCTGCTGCTGGGGTCCCTCCTACCTCCTGGGCTCATCTCCTACCTCTGCCTCCTGCTCACCCCTCTCCTGCCTCACTTTCCCCGTCATTCCCCCAACCCCTAAGGATGCTCCTGCTTCCAGACCTCCCTGGTTGCCACCTCTACCTGACCCTCTTCCCTCAGGTGTCTGCATGGCCTTCAAGGGTCTGCATGGCCGTCAGGTTTCTGCTCAAACATCATCTTACTCCAAAGGGCTTGTCTAAATGCTCTGCAGCAATGAAAACCCTGACCCACCATTCTCTCCCCTCGATTCTGCCTCATTCCTTCCTTCCTTAGCATTGGTTGCTACGTGATATCACAGTTAGCCGTTCGCTCATCATCTGCCTCATCCCACTGGGATGTAAGTCGCTTGAGGCTGGGCTAGTGTCTATTTTGTTCTCTGCTGTTCCCCCGAGACAGACACTCAAACATGCGCCGAATGAATGAATGAATGAATGAACCAGGGTGATCACCTACCATGGTGGAGGCTCAACCCGATCCGCACTGAGTGGGAGGCATGACTCAGGGCAGCCATCCTGCCCACACTGGCAAACATTTGACTTTTTAGTTCTAAGCACTGAACACGGTCTCCCCCCCGGGCAGGCGCGGAGCAAGGCTCATCTTTAGCAATACGTCCCCGGGGAGGCTTGTGGCAGGTACGGTTTGTAGAGACAGCGCTGCACACACAGGCATGGAGCAACTTGACTATTGCGAAGACAGTCCCAGGGCTCCCTGTCGATTCGTGCCTTGTTCCTTCCCAGGAGTACATTGTTCTTGAGCGAGTGGCGCGTCATTGGCGCCTCGGGGCCACCTCGAATTCTGTGGCTAAGCACGGCTCTGATACTCAAGAGAAGTGCCATATCACAAGCAAAACGCTGCCATGCACTCGCACGAGCCAGGAAATCAATGACTTCTTGACATTCCCAGAGGCAGATGCTCACCCATGAACCTGACATGAAGCGGTTGGACAGGGTTGCCTTTTATGGGAGACCAGGAGCCCTCGGGGGATGTCTGACTGATGGCTTAGGCCCTCTACTTCGAGCGGGGGTGGAGTGGGGGGGGGGGAGCAGGCCTAAGCCGCAGTCTGGCCTCCCTCTGTGGGAGGTGACCCATCTGCTGATTGGGGGACGGTGCCAGCCACTCTCGCCACTGCTGCTGGCTGCTGCCCCAATTGCCGTCCCCTCCCTCTGCCCACTGGCCCCCGCCTTGGCTGGCCTGGCACTGCCCACTCACTGGCCCCCCCCCATTGACCCTTCATTCCCCCGTTCGGTCGATTTGCATATTAGGCTTTTATTATATAGGTACACTGAAAGGGAAGAAAAGGCTCAGGACAGCTGGAAGCTTTTGCCCAGGTTTGTATGAGTTTTGTCCTGGGAAGGGTGTCTACCAGCAGCCTTGTACTACAGCCTGAGAAATGATGATGTTACCCTTTTCCTATCTCATTTAGATGCCAGGTGGTTCAAAGGGACCTAGACCTCAGATGACCCCTTACATTGGAGGATTCATCGACATCTCCCACACCAGGAGTCGTAGAGAACAGAATTTCCATGGAACTGCAGGAAATTGGAGGCATCTCAGAAATGCCACGCTCAGGGTCTCTCTGGGTGAGTTGCCCGCAGTTAGCGAGGCATCGCCCGTGACCAACTGTGGGTGAATTGGGCAAGCGCTCCTTGCTGCCAAGACCTTTCCTTCAACTGGAATTTCAAGCGGCTGGTAGACCTCAAGTTCACTCACTATACATAGATCTAAAGGCAGGAGGTGGGACACGGAATTCTGGAGAGTTTTCTGGAAGCATATGGTAGGCACTTCTCATGCGTTAGCATTTAACTCTCAACAACCCTACAAGGTGGATACTATTATCCAGTTTTACAGAGGAGGAAACTGGCTTGGAGAGGTTGACAAAATTTCCCAGGGCCACTCAGCTGAAAAATGGTGGGACCGGGCTCAGAGGTCACACTTCGCCCACAGTGCAATATGACTTCCGCACCCACCTGAGCACCTCCTGTCAAATGATTCCTGGACCATTCGGCTCCCGTGTGAGTGTAACCTATCGGCATGTATGGGTGGTTTAAGGAGAATTTTTTCCTTTAGTGGATGATGACAAGAATGCCGAGCAAATGTTTACGCTCCATCATGTCTCTCCTGAGAGGAAAAGTAAAGTTTGCTTTTAGTTTTCACGAGGTCTGAAGGAACGGTTGGGCCCAGATGGGATTGCGCTGATTTCCTTGGGGAACAGGGACAGCTCTAACCCAGAGGTATTGATGGCTTTGGAGTCTGATGGCTAATAGTGTGAGGTTATTGGCATATAACAAAGAATGGAAGCTGTGCCTTCTAAGGCCTTCTGCCCCACTGTTTCCACCATTGGAATAAAAACTAAATACTAAAATAAATGAATACAAAAGAAGGCAGGAAAGGAGGGTTCGAGAAAGAAGACAGATGAGACGGATAGAAAACAAATAGCAAAAACACGGATTACATCCAATCGCATAGATATCTTCATTAAAAGTAAATAGACGAAACATTCCTTCTAAAAAGCAGAGATTGTCTGACTGGATAAGAAGTATGACTCGATATAGTATATTTACAAGACGTGGATTTTAAGTACAAAGACAAAAATAGGCTAAAAGTAAAGGGATGGACAATGATAATAAATGCAAGCACTAGATTGTAAGAAAGTTAGAATGGCTGTATTGATATCTGACAAATTAGACCTTAAGATAAAGGAATATCACCAGAGATAAGAGGGAGACTTCATGAGGTCCAAAGTGCCCATGCATGAGGGAGACAGGACCATTTAAAGTGTGTGACCCTGGGAACAGGGCTGCAAAATCACACAGCAAAAGCTGTCAGGACTAAAATGAGAGCTAGGTAATGCCCAATCACGGGGGTGGTAGGGGGATGTTAGCACTCTTTGCCTCACTACTTGATAGAACAATTAATAAAAATAAACCAGTGAAAAAATAAAATATTGGAAAAATATCAATTATCTCGACCTAATCAACAACTGCAGAATATACATTTTCCCCCCAAAGGTACATAAAACAGTTGAAAGACATACGGTTTGCCGTAAGACAACGCTCAGTAATTTTAAAAGATTGAACTCCTACAGAATATATTCTCTGACACAATGAAATTAAATTAGAAATCAAGAACAATAAGAAAGAGCCAGCAGATCTGGAAATTAAACACGTCTAAATCACCCAGGGGTCACCAAAAACAAGACCAACACAAAGGAAGTCGAAAAACATTTCAAGCTGGAAGATAATGAAAGTGTAACATATCAAAATTTGGGGAATGCAGCTAAATCAATGCTTACAAAAAACTTACAGCTTTAAGTGGTTATACTATCAAGGAAGAAAAGCTTAAAATAAGTGTCCAAAGTTTCCACATTAAGAAGCTACAAGAAGACAAGCAAATTAACCCCAAAATAAGAACAAAGGAGGCAATAACAAGGAGCAGACACCACTGCATAGAAAACGGACAAAAAAAAAAAAAAAAAAGAAAGAAAGAAAAAGACAAAAGTTGGTTCTTTGAAAAGATAAATAAAATTGATAAATCTCTAGCAAAACTGATCAATAGAAGAGAGGAAAAGTTACCAACATTAGGAACAAAAAAGGTTATCACTATAGAGTCCATAGACATGTAAGGGATAGTATGGGCTATTGTAAGCAACTTTATTCTAAAATATTTGACAAATTAGATGAAATGGAGTAACTCCTTGAAAAACACAACAGAATGAAAATGGTCACAAGGTAAAATAGGACATCTGAATTTCCAAGAAATTGAGTTTGTTATAAAAAAATCTTGACAAAAGGAATTTTAGGCCTAAGGTAGTTTCACTGGCTAATTCTATCAAATACTGACAATTTTACTACACTATTTTCTTTATGAAGAGAGGAAGTAGATAAATTTATTGTTTGTAAGAGAGGAAGTTAGAAAAATGTTCCAACTCACTTCATGAAGCCAGAATACCCCTGGTACCAAAACTTGACAAAGACAATAACGAAAAGAAAAATATTGACCAATATTCTTCATGAAAATAGATGCAGAAATCCTTCACAAAATATTAGCCAATTGAATCTAGCAATAAATAAAAAGACTAATACATTATAACCAAGTGAAGTTTATCACAGGAATGCAAGGCTGGTTTGACACTCAAATTAATGCAGTTCACCATATAACAGAATAGGAGATATAGAAAAAGCATTTGATAAGCAAAAGCACTTGAAAAAGCTTAATGCCATTCAAAAATTTCATTTTACACTATATAGTATATTTGAAAGCAGCCAAGAGAGTAGATCTTAAAAGTTCTCAGCACAAGAAAAAAATGTGTAACTGTGTGATATGATGATGTTAACTAAACTATTGTGGTCATCATTTCACAATATACACATATATCAAATCATTATGTTGTACATGTTAACACAAGGTCAATTATATCTCAATAAAACTGGGGGGAAATTTAAACTCTCAACAAGTAGGACCAAAAGGGGACTTCCTCAGTACAATAAAGGACATTGATTAAAAACTGCAGCTAGCATTATACTTAATGATGGAAGACTGAACACTTTCCCCCTAGCACAGGAACCAAGTAAGGACATTTGCTCTTACCACTTCTGTTTTACATTGTTCTGGATGTCATGGCCAGTGCGATAGGCAAGGAAAAGAAGCAAAAGGCATATAGCTGGGAGGGAAGAAGTAAAACTCTCCCTGTTTGTAGAAAATCCTAAGGAATCAACAGCAGAACTACTGGAATGACTAAATGAGTTTAGCAAGATCGCAGGCTCCTAGGTTAATACACAAAAGTCAATTGTGTTTTCAAGTAATAAGTAGAAACAATCAGAAGATGCAAGTTAAAAATTCCATTTACAATATCTTTAAAAATGTAAAACACTTAGGAATTTTATTAGTCCGCTCGAGCTGCCATGACAAAATTCCATAGACTGGGTGGCTTAAACAACATTTGTTTATTTTCTCATAGTTCTGGAGGCCAGAAGTCTGAGATCAGGATGCCAGCAAGGTTAGGTTCTGGTGAGAGCTGTCTTCCTGGCTGGCAGATGGCTGCTTCCTCCATGTGTCCTTACATGGCCTATCCTTGATGCATATAAGTGCGGGGCAGGGGGAAGGGAGGGAGAGAGAGAGAGAGAGAGAGAGAGAGAGAGAGAGCGAGCTTCCTTTTCTTATAATAAGGCCACAAAACCTATCAGATTAGGAACCCAACCTTTTGACTTCTTTTCACCTGAATTACCTCCTAAAATACAGTCACCTTGGGGGTTAGCGCTTCAACATATCCATCTTGGGGGCACACAATTCAGTCTACACAAGGACTAAATGTACCAGAAGATCTGCGAGGCCTCTACACATAACATGACAACATGCTACTGAGAGAAATGACAGGTTCTGTAATCATAATAACTTCTGCAACGTGTTTTTTGTAGTCTCTGTAATAATAGTAATAACTTGTGTAATGAATAAAAGGAGAGATAAGCCATGTTCAAGGGTTAGATCGGTCAATATTATTAAAATGTAAATTCTCCCCAAATTATAGTTTAAATCCAATTCAAATAAAAATTCCCCCAGACTTTTTTTTACAAGTAGACATTGATAATATGCTTCTAAAATTTATATGGAAATAAAAAGGACCAAAAAACCCCCAATCAATCTTGAAAACGAAGAACAAAGATAGAAAACTTATACTTCCTAAATTCAAGACTCACTATATGATAATCAAAACAGTGTAGTATTGCCATAATAATAGAACAGTGAAGCCAGAAATAGACTTACACTTCCATGAACAATTGATTTTTGACAAGGGCACTGAAATATTTCAATGAGGAAAGGAAAATCTTTTGAACAACTTGATATCCACACGGGGGAAAAAAACAAGAACACTTCAACACAATACATACATAATTAATTTAAAAATTACCATGAGGTGAATGATAGAACTAAACATAAAAATTAACATTAAACAGCATTGGGGGGTGGGGGAAGGGGAGTATCTTTGCAAGCTAGGGCAGGTAAACAATTTTTAGACAGTTTACAGAAAATAACCATAAAAGGAAAAAAAAATAATAAATTTTTCATAAAATTAAAAGCAAGCCACAAACTGGGAGAAGATGTTTGCAAGACACGTGTCTGCCTAAGGACTTGTATTCAGGGTACACAATGAATGTCTACAACTTAATAATGAAAAGACAAACAACTCAATACAAAATGCTCAAAAGAGTTTAACAGACACTTTACAAAGGGAGATTTATGAATGAGAGAGAAACAGCAACATCAACATCAATCAGCTGCTGCTTGCATGCCCCCTGATGGGGATCGAGCCCAAAACCTGGGCATGTGCTCTGGCTGGGAATCGAACCAGTGACCTCCTGGTGCATGGGGTCGACGCTCAACCACGGAGCCACACCAGCGGGGCAACATAGTAGATACTGTAAGCTTAAGGAGTTAAAACAACAACAACAACACAGGGCAGAAGCAGGAAGGTCACTCCGACCTCACCCGCCTCGCCCCTTTCCCCTGAAACAGGTAATAAAACTCCCCACGTCAGCTCCCCTCCCTGGACCAGGAGGAGAGAAGGCATTCCTGTCACCAGGCACCAGCACTCTGGGGCCCAGAAATCTGTACAAACAAACCTCGTTAAACCAACCCCATCTTCCTGGTTACTTCTTCCCCGTGTGTCACCCCTGGCCCAAAGCCCTTTGTCTTGTCAATTCTCCACAAATTTGGCGGGTTTTGTCTCAAAGGTAAAAGAGCTTCCTGCTCCGGCCACTGCGTCCGGTCTTCATTCTCGAGTGAAGGCTCCCACGTCCATGGTCAAATTCAATCAAACCTGCGTGGCTTCCCCCTGTAAATCTGTCTTTGTCAGCTTCATTTTCACACCCAGCCAGGGAACCTAGGAAGGTCGAGGAAAACTTTTTCCTCCCCTACAGGTTATATTAACGTATCCATTTGTCAAAACCGAAGAGTGACGATTTGTGCATTTCAATGCATATCAATTTCATCTAAAGAACTGAAAAAAAAAATAATGAGGAGGAGGGCTGTGGAGTGGAAGGAGGAGAAGATGACACACGGCAGGCAGGATGCTGATCATGGTTGAAGCTGCATGATGGGTGCAGGGGGCTCATTCCCCCATCCTGTTTGTGTATGTAGTTGTCACAGTTTATAATAATAATAAAAAAAAGTGAAAGAGCCCTAGCTGGTTTGGCTCAGTGGGTAGAGCATCAGCCTGCAGATTGAAGGGTCCCCGGTTTGATTCCAGTCAAGGGCACATGCCTGGGTGGCAGGCTCGATCTCCAGTAGGGGGCCTGCAGGAGGCAGCCGATCAATGATTCTCTCTCATCATGGATGTTCCTATCTCGTTCTCCCTCTCCCCTTCCTCTCTGAAGTCAATAAAAAATATGTTTTTTAAAAAAGCGAAGGGAAAAAATGAGTGGGAGTCACATCCTTTGGCTCAGGGCCTCTCTGGAAACGGCCAGAAAAGCGTCTTCTCTGAGTGAGGACACAGTGCCCCAGCCTGGGCTTTGTCCCGCCCCCTCAGCCGCCGTAGACTCCGGCAAGGTCTGCACTGTCCGCAGGCATCTTGCCAAGAACTGTCTGAAAATGCCCCCCACCCCCCCAGCCCTGCTGTCATGCGAGGACCGGGACCGCCAGCACTGGGATGCGAGAGCCCCTGACAGTGTGAGCTGAGCTCCTCCTGACAGTGTTGCTGAGCCTCCCTCAAGGTGACCGCCTTCCGCAGGGCCCATCCTCCATCCTCAGCTGAAGCAGCCGGGGCGGAGGGGGTGGCCGGGCAGGCTGGGCGCGATGCTGAGGCCCCCGGCCCTGTCTCTGCCCCCTGGCCCTGCCCTCAGGAGCCCTTGATTGACAGGAGCCGATTCTGTTAGAAGCAGCTTCTGTCATCTTTGGGACGTGGGCTCGCACTGTTTTCTCAACTGGGATCTTCACTTTGCACCATTTGTCGCAGATGTCGATTTTGGTTCACTCCTCCCCCCTCGCCCCTGCTCTTGGAGCCCCCGCCCCCCCCCACCCCACCCCCCCAAGAAGCCATCTCAGACACGCCACACTTCCCGCCCGGGAAGGAGACGGTGCAGCGTGGCTCGCAGCGTGAGTGAGCTATGCCTTCCCGGCTACAGGTGCCACTTGTGAGATTCTAATCCACGAGGAGTGACGGAGGCGAGGGCGCTGCAAACCCAGCAGGAGCAAAACAGGGTCATAAATAAACAGTGGAACAAAGGAAGCCTTAGGGTGCTGGTGAGACGTGTTCTAGATACAGCCCCACCAAGCCCATCAAACGCCAAGTGCTCGGTGACGCTGGGAGCCTGCCCGAGGGACGTCTCCTCCTTTCCCGGGCTTGTCCTCCTTCCACTCCCAGCCCCTCGCCCCTGCCAAACCCACAGCCGCCGGGAGCCCGGATTGCAGATGAAATGAAGGCAATTCAACATCCGGATGCCCTCCCCCCCCTGCCTGGGGAGGTGCTAGTGTTTTGTTAAATTGAAAAAAGAAGGAAAAAAAACGATGTAAAAATACATGTACAAAGAATGGAAAGCTCACCTCTCTTGCCCCACCCAACTCCTCCTTAAACCACCTCCCAGCAGATAACCCTGTAAACAATGTAGTATGTTTATGCCCTAAGGGTTTTTTCCTCCTTGCACACTTTGGGGATCATCCTGGGGCAAATAAAGAGCTACCCCCCGGGAGTAAGTTGGCAGCCATAGCCATGCAGTTTGTGTCCTCTCCACCCCCCACTTCAATCCCCGGGTTTCCCCCTGGAGGGGCTGGAGGGGAGCCGTGTGCAGGAGGGTGAGTGGCTCCTGCCGGTGGTAGCGGGAGCTTATCAACAGCATCAGCCGAGACAGCGGGAGGAAGCCGGCAGGGTGGGCAGGCCACCGGGCAGACGGTCCTTTACGGTGGCAAACTGCTCCTCTAATGTCTGTGACAGCCGCCCCGGCGCCCAGGCTGCGACCTTTTCTCAGGCCGTTACGGGAGCCAGATTGGCTGGAGTCGGGATGCATCCGTGCAGGGCTCCGTCATAAACTCTACACACACGGTGGCCCGCCAAGTGCCAGAGAGAAGGATGGGCCTTCTGCTCGGGTCCTCAGCCCGCGCTCCAGAGGAGCCCAGACGGATGGCGGATGGTGGGACCGCAGTGCTGGGAGGGCGGGCGGAGGGGCCCAGTGCAGAGCGCAGTGGCCTGGGCTGGGCTGGTGGGAGGGAGCCAGGAGGTGATGCACTTGACAGCTACCTCTCTGGACAAGCTGTTGGGGTCCCAGATCGCCCCGCGTTGCCGTTCTGGCTAGAGGCTCAGGGAGTCCCTGAGTTTGGCAGGTGTCTGGACTTGGGATGTCCTCTAAGAAAGACGTCTGGCAAGGTCAAAGGACTCGTCTGAGGTTATAGAGCCGGCCGGAGGTTGAGCTGCCCTGAACCCGGCCTCCTGTCCCGCTAACCAGTGTTGGTGATGAACCCAGTGTGCGAGAGAAGCAGGAGGAGGAGGAGAGAGGGGCAGCTGTACATTGTAGGGATGCCATTTGGGGGATGAGGCCCAGGAACCTTCTCCGTGTAGGGGGAGGCTCCCCACGCATCTGAGCCCTCTGCTGGGAGGCAGCCTGCCATTGTTGGACAGTCCCTGGAGGCCCAGGCCTGCAGGGGGCGCTGTTGGTTTTGTTGATGCTTTGGTGGTGTGAGCAGGGCCTGGGTAGAGGCCGGGAGCTCCACAGCAGAGACAATGGCAGGGAGGCCATCGGAGCGGCCTATGTCGGGGTGACCTGTATTCCAGCTCTAGCTCGGCCACTAGTCCTTGGGCGAGGAAGGCCCTCATCATAGTCCTCCTCATCCTCACCAACCATTAGGAGCACGTGGTACATGGAAGAAGACACGATGCTGAGCATTTTCCGTGGATCCTGCCCTTTGGTCCTCACAGCAACTTGTGACGTCAGCGCTCACACCACCCGTTTTACAGACTGGGAAACAGCTCAGGGATGGCACACCCTGTTGGGTCTCCCCCAGCCCCGACGCCGGCCGACTCTGTGCTGCTCTGTGATCTGGTTCATTCAGCCAGAGTCTGAGGACACAGGCTGTGCCTGGCCCCTTCAAGGGCACAGCCAGGTAGTTAGAGGGACGTAGCCTGCTGCACACGTATCGATAGACGAGGCTGGAGATTTCTGGAAAATTCTGGGAGCTTCCAGGTCTTTCTGAACATGTCTGCATTTTCCCTCTTCCCTTTGCTCTGGACACGGGGTAAGAGGAACCAGGGCACAGCAGCCAAGGCCGCGGGGTGAGGACAGGCCCGGCCTGCCAGGGTGGTGCCCGTTCTGCACCAGCTGAGGGCCCTCCCTGGGTCCGTTCTTCCTGCGAAGCCTGGGGTGGGGCCCCCTCCAGCAGCCACGTCATCTTCCCTGTAAGTGGGGCCCCAGGAAGGCAATCAGACATTTCCCTGCCCCCCCAAAAGGAACAGTGCTTGGCCACGCCCACAAAGGGAAGACATTGAGGCTAGGGGGTGTGTCCTCCTGGCTCTAGGGAAGCCCCATTACCTGCCCCCACCCCCAAAGGACCCCAGCCAGAGCACAGGCTTCAAGAGACGCCAGCAGTGGAGCTGCCCTGGCCAGGACTCCCCCGCCCCCACCAGGGGTGACCCAGCCCTGCAGCCGCCTCAAGGAAGGCATGATGCAAACAGCCAGCCGGCTCCTGGCTCAGGAGGGACTGTGGCCTCGTGGAAGGGGGTGGGTGACGCGGTCACACGCACTCACGCATCCGCGAGAGGGAAACGGCTAACACTGTCCAGGAATATTACTCAAGCTGAATTCCCAGGAAGGCGAGAGAGCAGAATGGAGTGGAAATAGTCCAGAAAGTGTTTTAGAAACGAGTTTTAAGCCAGATTTTAAAGGTCAGTCGCATTCATCCAGCCGCCCGCCCACTCATCCATCTTGGCTGATGCCGTCACCGCACCCGGACCTGTGCTAAGTGAGGCCCAGGGAACAGTGACACTAATTGAGTCATTCATTTATTTGTTCACACTGCAACCAACGGCGAGGGTCTGCTTGTGCCAGACATCCCGAGAGCCTGCAGTGGCGCACGGGGCGCGGGGGGCCGGGGGGGGGTGTTGCAGGGTGGGGGCCTTTGCCAGTAAAGGCTCGGAGCCAGGAGGCACCTGGCCATGGGCGGGCCGTTAGGGGCAGGCCTTCCCCTCTCTCTCTTTTTCGGAGAAAGATCGATGGCTTTCACGAGGCTGATTTGAAGTTCTGGGTTGCAAAATGGCAGCCGCTGTGCATTCCTATGGAGGTTTCGGCTTGGGGGTGGGGGCATAGCTGCTCCTTTAAGAAACATTTATGAAGAACCTACTGTGTGCCTTGCACTGGCTTGGTGAGTTGGGAAGGGAGAGAGGGGAAGAGATGGACAGGGAGACGTGTCAGTCCTGCCACCGCGGAGCTGCAGCTGCTTGGCGACCCAGCTCAGGCCCCACCTGCCTGACCCGAACATCCCTCCTCGGTCAGGTGCCTGCTTTGAGCCTGCAACACCTGCGTGGCCCAGGGCACCACCTCAGTGCCGGAGTGTGTGTGTGTGTGTGTGTGTGTGTGTGTGTGTGTGTGCATGTGTGTGTGTGTGAAAGAGAGTTGTGTATGTCTGTGTGAGCGTGTCCGTGTGTGAGTGCACGTAGGTGGGGAGGGACTTTGGAAGCCGGGGGCTGGGCTGACGGGCCCAGTGGCTCTAAATCCACATCGTGAGTGACTCCAGCCTGGGGCTGGAGACGTGTCCGTGGGAACGGGCAGGACGAGAATGCAGAGGGACATCGGGGAGCAAAGTGCATGCCGCCCGATTGAATGACAGGCTGGAGGAGAGGAGCCGAGCTGAGGGGCATGTCCCCAGCCTGGGTGAGGAGGACACAGGAGGCCAGCAGGGGGCGCTGTCTCTAGCAGAAGCCCCAGGCTCTGCTGGCTGGTCCAGGAGGCCTCAGAAGATGTGAGAGGAGATGGGACCCAGCCCTGGGGGTCAGCCCCACGGACCTGCTCATCATGGAGATGAAGGGCTCGTGTTGGGGACAGTGGCCGTGTCCACCCAGCGCAGAGCATGGAGGACAAGGCGAGGGAAGGGCACCATGTAGGCCACGACCAGGAGGCCGTGAGGCTGTACCGGGGAGCCTGGCACCTGTGGGGTCCCCAAGCAGGCAGGACAGGGTGCCCCTTGACGAGGGTGCATCTGAGGAAGCAGGGAGGTGGCGTTGTCTGTCCCCCACACTAGGGCAGGCCCAGGGGCCCAGGGCGCAGCCATTGCTGGCGGGCACATTGCTCCCGGCCCTTTGCTTTTATACCGACAGATCATTCAGACGTTTAAGGGAGACTTTTCACAGCGCTTTGTTTTCGCAAAGAGCAGCTGATGTGAACCCCAGTGGGCCTGTCACCCCGGGTCCCTCCCCTCTGCTGTCTGTGTTCTCAGCAGGCGCCTCCCGCCCCCACCTCGAGGCTGTCTCCTTGGCTGACCCAGTGTCGTCATCCTGGGCGCTGGCATCAGAGCCGTTGCTATGGGGACCTCCCCGATTCCGCACTTGGAGGATGGGTTCAGGGGGATGGATGTACAGAGAGGGAGGAGGGGAGGGGGAGGGCGAGGTGGCATTCTCTGGTTCTCTCATGAGGACAGGGATGAGGTGGCAGGGAGGAAGTGGGGGAGGGGTGCACGCGTTTCCTAGGGCCGCCGTAACCAGGGACCACAAACGGGATACCTCAAAACAACACGCATCGGTCCTGTCACTGTTCTGGAGGCCAGATGCCCACAGTCAAAAGGTGGCAGAGTTGGTTCCCCCTGGAGGCCCCGGGGAGAAGCCAGGCGCCTCTCCTGGCTCCTGGTGCCACCAGTGTTTATAGAGGGACCCACCACTCCCATCTCTGCCAGGCGTCCACGTGGCCGCCTCCTCCCTGTGTCCCTGTCTGTGCTCCTTTTCTGTCTCCCGTAAGGACAGGCCCACCCTGAATCCAGGCTCAGCTCCTCTCCACACCTTTAATCACACCTGCAGAGGCTCTTTGCCAAATCAGGTCCCCTGTGGACTTCAGGGTCACTCTGGAGGTCACGAGCCCACCCCCGACCGCGGGGGACTCGAGCAGGGATGCCGCTGTGCCGCCCTGGACCTGCCATGCCAGCGTTAGAGCCAGAGGAGCCCCCCTGGGGCCTGAGACTGAGAGCCAGGGACGCCTTGACACGGCCGCACAGGGAGAAGCAGAACAGAGCGAAGGCCTTTAGACACTCCCCCCCTCAGACCAGACCCAGACAGCGCTGCACAGAAAACAGGCCGGGCGAAAATAATAAATAAATGAACAAACAAAAAAAGAAAATAGGCCGGTGGAGGGAAGGGCTGCCACCAGCCAGGGGCCTGTGACCAGGGTGTCATTACAGTCCTTGGTGCTACCCAAGAGGAAGGGAGGATGTTTTTCGGGAGGTCCCACAGAAAGCTGAGCTAGAGCCAGGGCAGGGCAGTGGCCCCGAAGGGCAGAGGCAGCAGGAGAGAGAGAGAGAGGGAGACAGAGAGAGAGAGAGAGAGAGAGAGAGAGAGAGAGAGAGGCTCCTTCATGGCCTCCCATATAACAAAAACAGCAATAAAGAGGGTAGGGGGTCCCCTAGGCCGGTTGATTTCCCATTAAGTGTGAAACAGAAACTAACAGGACTAAAGCAAGGTCGAGAAGGAGACTGAAAAATCGAAGGAGGGGCTGGGAGGCCGGAGGGAGGAGGGAGGGCGAGGAAAAAAGCGCAGGCTGGGGGGGGGGCCCTCACTGGAGAGGGGCTCTTCCGGGGGGGCTCTCTCCCCCCGGGGGGGGCCGGGGCTTCCCTGCCAAGCCAAATCAGTTGATTACATCTGTAGGCAGGGCTGCCTTTTTATTTCACACCAATTTCCACAGGCGGCGTTAAGATAAAACTGGGAGAGGCGAGCGAATGGGCAAAGCTGATTGAATGTTGATGTAAAAGGGGAAGGTGCGAGGAGGACGTGACCGGCCCACGGCGCCCAGAGATTGCCGGAGAGGGTGGGTTGAGTCACGTGGTCTCCCCCACACTTCATCCTTTCCTTTTCCTTTTTAATGTATTTTGTGAAAATCTTGCCTTCTCTTCCCAGTGACCTGCTGGCCACACTCCATTCTGACAGAAGGCACGGGATGCCCAGGCCCCGAGGGGGCTCAGCTCCACCGCCCTGCACACCGCTCCCCAGTTCCCTCCCTGACCCGCAGGCCCGTGGGAGGCTCGAGGCAGCTGCTGACTCGCTGCCTGACCTTGACTCAGCCTCTTCCACTCCCTGAGCCTCGGTTTCCCCACCCGGGGTGCACTGATGATCAGTCACTTGGCCGCGATGCTGGGAGTGCTAACCGGTGAGAGTAAAGGTGAGAGCGTGGCTCCTGGGACAAGAGGCAAAAATGACAAGTATGTTTGCCTCGTAAACGCAAACCATGACCTGCCTGGGAGAGGCGTGTGGGGAGTTTTGTGAAACACAGGCGAGGCCGTAGGTCGTATTTCCTCTTCACGGCCGTCTTCGCGGGGAGCACGTGGGCTCCTGCGAGAGCCCCCTGCGTGGAGCCTGTCAGTCAGCCTGGTGGGCGGGGCAGCTAAGAGGCCAGGCGTCCCCCAGATGTCACTGGACAAGGTACTAAGTCTCCCGTGACAATCCATATCCCTGGGGGTGGGCGCGGCTGGACTCATACCTTTTCATCTCATTCTGGAAGCAGAGGCTGGCTCCCAGCACACAGGGACCAGGACACAGACAGGAAAGGGAGTCGGGGTACCAGTTCGATTCCCCCCGATTGGCAAGTGTGACTGACCATGCAGACCCTTCCAGTGGCCTGCGCCTCTCTTTCCACCCCCTCACCCCAAGGTCACCGAGACCGTGGGGGTGGTTCACAGGCGTGCAGCAGGCTCCTTCCCCCCGCCCCCCCCCCCCCCCCCCAAAAACTGCCTCTCTCCGGGGGCTTTGGGTGGGGGGGGACTGGGCCCCCCGGGGCGGGCAGGAGCTGGAGTGACCTGCCTAAAGGGGCTCTCCACCCCCAACCCGAGGGACAGGAACTTAAAAATGCCCGCTCCCTGTGTGTCCAGCCTCTCAAAGGAACCCCAGCCGGTTGCCCACAGGGGTAACCTGGTCATTTACGCCCCTTAATTAGCGGTCCCCCCCTCCTTTTTCCCCCTCCCTGGCCCCCCCGGGGGTTCTGGGGCCACCTCCCAAAACCACAAATTTCAATCAAATCCTTGCCCAAAGGCTGGTGTCCCGGAGAAAAACCCC
>NW_005871882.1:190981-198083 GCF_000147115.1 Myotis lucifugus
TATTCCCGGAGCCGCCGATCAGCTGTGTCAATGCGGGTTCATGCTCTGTGAGTCCAGGCGAGTCTGTTTCTTAATCACTGAGAAATTAAATTAATGCCGGGTGCCACAGGCAAAAACAGAGAGGCCGTACGCCTGTAACTGGATGGCGAGATTAAAGATCGATACGGGACTGAGCAGAAGCAAGTGGCAAATTGGGTGGCGAATTCTAAATGGAGCCAGGAGTCCGAGAGGGAAAGACGTGGCCGGCGATGGCAGGCGGGCTGCACGGGGCTGCACAGGTGGCTTCCTGCCCTCCACCGGCGCCCGGACGGGACCCGGCTGGGGAGATGCCCCGTGATTCTGGTGTCCCGATGGGCCAAGGGAAGGTTTAGCAGTTGCCTCCAGGCCAGCCCCCTCCCCAGGCCCCCCCAGACACTCCCCTCTTTCCCTCCTGCCCCTTCTCCTCCGCGTGAGTTCCCACGGAGGAGGCCCAGTCGGGAGGGCTCCTACCTGGTTAATGGCTTATAGATCGTTGGCGCATCAGGCCCCACGGAAGTGTCTGTTAAGGTTAGCCCGAGTCAAATGGCCCGAGACAGATTTATGGCTCCTTCAGGGCCAGGCAGGAGCGCGCCCACAGAACCTCTCTCACGGCTTGGGCTCGGAAAACCTGGGGCGAGGATTGAGCCTTCTGGGGGCGGGGGGGACAGCACCCCCACGCTGCCGCCTCGGAGCCCAGGCCTCCTCTGCAGTCAGATTGGATTTGCCCGAGTACGAACTGGAGTCGGAGCAAAGAGCGATGTCTGGGCTCGCCGAGAAGCAAGTCCACAGACCAGCTCGTCAGCACTGATTGCGAAAGAGGCCAGACTGACCTAGAAACAAACTCCAAATTGTAGCATCTTAAGAACACAGTTTTAGCACTCTCAAGTGCACAGGCTGCTTTCCTAGGCCCCTACAGAAAGCACCCAGTGTGTGTAAGAGAAAAGGGGGGTTGGGGGACAGGGCGGGGGAGAGGGCGGGAGACCTCATTCCTGTCCTGGAGGAATTCACAATGTGCCCGGGAAATGGGTGACTCACATTGTATTGCTTGTCATTCAGGAAAATTAAGTTACCCAAACGGCGAAACAAAGGCTCTTGAAGGGATGAGTGACGTGTGATTGCCCATCAACAGGTTTGGGTGGCGCTGGGAGCCTTTGCTCTCTTCTTTGCTCTTTCCTGCGGGTTCAACACCCCCCAGCCCCTGACTTACACCTTCCTGTTGCTTTGCCACCGTCCCACCCCCTCATCTGTGCAGGTGGACGCCCTGCCCACCTGGCTGGAAACCTGCTCCCCATCAGTGAACAGAGCTCGAAGGTGCTCTTGGCCGAATGAGTCTGGGGCCCTGGCGTTTCAACCTTCTCCTCGCCCTTGGTGGCTGAGTTTTCCCAACGTGGGCCCCTTGCCCAGAGCTCAGAGACAGGCTCAATGTCTTCCAACAGTTTTCAGAGCCGGCGTCCTCCCCGCTCTCTCCTAGCCTCGCCTCCCTCCCAGCATTCACCTCCAAGGAAGAGGTCTGGCATTTCCGACTCCTTGGCTGGCAAATTGTAACTCTGGCTGTGAGCAGGAAATATGGTGGCATCAAGGTTCCGCGGTCCCGGGCTGACAAGATGGATGACCTTCCGCACGCGGGCATTTCCCAGCCTCCTCTCTCTCCACCTCTCTTTCTTTTAACTTTTCTTAAAGAAAACATTTTTAGAGACTTTAATAACGGTGGAAGGACGCTGTAAGGCGGGCAGGAACATTGATCATTTTTATTCGGTTGTGCGCCATAAAATGTCAGTTTGGGCAATAGATCTTCTTACCTGGAGGGGAAAGACCGGCGGCCCGGCCATTAGCACGACTCCTGTTGGGGAGATTTTAATGAGTCGAGCCCGGGTCTGAGCCACTGAGAGCCACGACTCCCGCCTTCCTGGTGGGGCTCCGGTTCCCGGCTCAGGGTGTGGCTGGAGGTGGACCTTCCCATGTTCCTCCGACCCAGGCGGTACCTGCTAATTCCGTCTCCCTCTCCCTCTGCTGCAATTGGCCCTCCGTGGTTTCTAAGCAAGGACTCGCCAAACACATATAAAGCCCACACTGTGTGCACGACACCATGCTCAGCACCAAGGGGGATGCAAATGAACGTCTCAGAGTCTTGGGCAAGCTGTTCCTAGGAAGGGCTTCCCATCCGGGCTTGGGGTGATGCTGAGGGTGGGGGAGGGGCGCTGAGTTATCCAGATGCTGGGGGAGGGGCCTTTGGTGAGTGACTCGGAGGAGGCTGCCTGGAGGAAGGGACTCAGAAGTCTTATAAATTCTCAGGGCCTTTGGGTAGTTTCTTGTGGGCTGGGTTTGAAGCCAAATCTGACCCTCAGTAATGGAAATTGGGGGGAGGGCGTATGGAAAGGGTTCTCTCTCGTTCTGGCCCTCAGCATCACCTGCTCCCACATTCTCCACGGACATTAAGAATTTTCCATCAAGAGAGCTCTCTCCGCCATCAGCACCCTGGATGCCTCTCCACCGCCAGGCCTGTCCCCTCGGAGCATGGCGGTGGGTGGGGCACATGTCCTGGGGTTGGCTATGGGAATCAATTTGGGGCCTGCGACATATGAGAATGCTCGCTTGCTTATTTATTTATTTATTTATTTAAAAGTATATATATATATATTTTTTTTAAATATATTTTATTGATTTTTTACAGAGAGGAAGGGAGAGAGACAGAGAATCAGAAACATCGATGAGAGAGAAACATCGATCAGCTGCCTCCTGCACATCTCCCACTGGAGATGTGCCCGCAACCCAGGCACATGCCCTTGACCAGAATCGAACCTGGGACCTTTCAGTCCGCAGGCCGACGCTCTATCCACTGAGCCAAACTGGTTTCGGCTTAAAGTATATTTTTAATGACTTCAGAGAGGAATGGAGTGGGAGAGAGAGAGAAACATCAATGATGAGAGTGAATCATTGATTGGCTGCCTCCTGCATGCCCCACACTGGGGAGTGAGCCTGAAATCCAGGTGTGTGCCCCTGACTGGGAATCAGACTGTGACCTCCTGGTTCATATAGGTCGATGCTTAACCACTGAGCCACGCTGACCGGGCAAAAATGCTCTTTTAGAGGTCTTTGCACTAGTATCTGACAAGGGAAAGGCCGAAGTGCTGTCTCTTAGCTCAGGCTGCCATAACAAAATCCCGGGGGGGCTTAACCAGTCGACATTTCTTTCTCACGGTGCTGGAGACTGAAGTCCAAGATCAAGGTGCTGGCACATTCAGGTTCTGGTAAGAGCTTGCTCTCTTCCTGGCTTGCAGACAGCCGCCTTCTCACCGTGTCTGCTTCCTCTTCTCACGAAGGACACTAATCCCATCATGAGGGCTCCACCCTCATGACCCCATCTAACCGAATGACCTCCCAGAAGGCCCACATCCAAATACCATCACAGGGGGGTTAGGGCTTCGACATATGAATTTGGGGTGTGTGTGTGTTGCAGGGAAGGGGGGGGGGCCAGGAACACACACACATTCAGTCCATGTAGAAGCCGTGCTGTCCAGCCCCAGTTTCTTTCTTCTGAAAAGTTTGGGGTGTGGTGGGGGCGGAGGACAGGCAGTGAGCTCTGCTGCCAGGTGGGGAACGCCCACCCCTGCTCCTGCCACACACACCTGTGACCAGAGTGCAGGAGGGTCTGGGTCATTGCTACCCCTGCACCTGCACCTGCACCTGCACCCCAGGAAGCCTTCCCCAAGTCCTCAAATTTTCAACTTCTCCCCTCCTTTCTTAAAAAAAAAATACATTCTTATTGATCTCAGAAGGGAAGGGAAGGGGAGAGAGAGAGAGAAACATCAATGATGAGAGAGAATTATTGATCAGCTGCCTCCAGCACATCCCCCACTGGGGATCGAGCCAGCAACCTGGGCATGTGCCCTTGATCAGAATCGAACCCAGGACCCTTCAGTCTGCAGGTCGATGCTCTATCCACTGAGCCAGACCAGCCAGGGCTCCCTCCTGTCCAGGCCCCTCCCAGCAAGGGCACCCATGGGCTTGTGCACCCCAAGCCTTCCTCCCCGTGTGGAGGAGGGGAGATGCCTCCAGGCCCTGTCCGCAGCCAGCAGCAAGCGCCTTCCACAGCCGAGGTGCACACACGCTCGGTAAACAAAGACGAGACATCCAATTATTCTGAAAACAGCCTGGCCTGTTTGCTTATCAGGCCTCCACCGCGGGCCCTGGGCTTGATCGATCGAGCCGGTCCCCTCTGGGCCTCAACCGGATTCCTGATTTGTGCATTTGGAAGGGTTGCCGGGGCCTGGGCCTCCGCGTGCCAGGACCTGTGCTGCGTTTAACTCTGTGTGGGTGGTACCAGGGCGCCTGCTCTAAAGGCGAGAAGCTCGGGCTGGGGAAGGTGTCTCTCCGAATGATCTGAGGCCCGATTCATGGGCTCACAAGCCCGAGCCCTTTCTAACACATTGAAGAGGCATTGGTTGGGACTCAGCGGGGACTGTCACCCCACTTCAGACTTGCACTCAAACAGAAACCAGGAGGGGACAGCAAAGGCGGACGTGACCACAGCTACAGGGAACTAAGGGCATCGGGCTACGTCTGAAGCGGGGGTTCCAGCCTTGTCTTGGCCACGCCCATCTGAGCATCTCTAACATCCTGACGCCCCCCCCCCCCATAGAATTCTTATTATTCAAAAAGTGAACTCCTAGTCACGTGGAGGAAGCCTAAAAGGCCACTAGCTTGGTCTAAACAAGCTTCCGAAGAACATGGCATCCATGAAGGAGAAAAATAAAAGAAAGGAGAGCTGAAGTCCTGAGGAAGAAATCACTAAGAAATTGTTAAACAATTAATAATAATATGAAGTGATAGGGAAAAAATAGCAAAGTTTCAAAACATATACTAGAGAGCTGACATGCATAAATATGTCACAATACATATTTATATACTGTATATGAGGCCCCTAGAGCCATATGAAATGCTAAAAATGCAACTCACTGTAAATAACTCCTTCTCAAATTGCCCCCCTTAGAAATCAAAGTGCCCCCCAGTGGGGCGGGTGCCCCACGCTGGGAACCACTGGTCTAAAGTTTGATGGACGGGTCAGTCTGACATCTTGAGGAAAATGGCGGCTGGGTATATTCTTCAAATGGACACACTTTTAGAACCTTTTGAATGATCTACGAGTCAGGGGCATTAGGGCCAAAGTGCAACGCAGTCCTACGCTGGTTACGACGGGAAATTTTCCCGTGGAGAGGCCGGTGAATACATTAGACTCCAGGCCCGGGTACACGCTGCTGAAAACAATTCATTAGAGCGGTGCCAGGGGAGGCGGGGAGAGTTCCCCAAGGTATTGTTGAGTAAGAAAAGCAAGACGCAAGAAACGGAATATCATATAATTCAATAAAACAATTACCTGAGGCTATCGTATGTGCATAATAAATCTGTGTAGGTAAGTGGGTGTATGGAAATTTACATAAACATGCATGCCTGTGCAGGTTAATATATAAGTTGGTGGAGAAAAATATGGAAAGAGCCCGGTTGGGGCATTAGCGGGGATCTCCAGTGGTTTGGTGGCTAAAGGGGAGGTAAAAACACAGACTAAGGAGAAAGAAAAAAATAACACACCCTCATATGCCCGCGTACCATGCATTTGCTCATATTTATGCATCGACATAAAGGGATAGGCATTCATATAAAAAGACTCAAGGAAAAATTTTTAATGTTATTTTTTGTTGTTGTTTATTTGTTTGACCCTCAGAGCAATGGAGTTGTCACCCCACAGATCTGGGTAAAGGAAGGAGAGAGAAGCCGGCACTCGCAGACTCCAATGCCACCCGCCACCCACGGTGCAGGGGCTGTGGGGCAGCTGGAGAGACCGTGGAGCTGAGAGAGGGCCCCGGTCACAGGCTCCCACCCCCCATTTTACCAGGAAGGACTTGTGGGATCTGGGGGTCTTCCTGAGGCCCCACCTGGCTCAGGGCTGAGCTGAACAGCGGAGGGGACACTAAATTCTTTATACTTTTGTCACCACTAGGGTGACCCTGTTACTAACCCTTTGAGAGTGAAGGGAGAGCCAGTGACAATTATACCAGGACATCAGGTACCAATCAGGACTGTCCCTGGCGGACCTGGAGGGAGGGTCACCCCAGCCCTAGCCCCCAAATGGGGGGGGGGTTGTCCATGCTAAATTCCATTCTCTCCTCCATGCACATGGGAGTATTAACAGAGCTGGAGCTCGTAACCACAGTTCAGCTCAGCAAGGCTGAAATGACGTTAATTCTGGTGCCGCTCCAGGAGGGGCTCTTGGCCTCGAGGTCAGAGAGACACACGGTGAGGCCCAGGGGGACGTATGGCTCCCGTAGCCCCGCTTAACCGCGGATGCCAACGCCCCGGGCCGAGCGGGTCTGGGACATCTCCCCAGGGCCTCTGAGTGGTCGGTGTGGCCTCTAACAGACTGAAATAATGACCAGGTTATGCTGCGAGGGCACTTTGTAGCCCTGTGTCCGGCATCACCCACGTATGTAACGAAATGGTATCCGCCTGATATACAGATGAAGTGACTCCCCCCGACCCTGGCCGTTCCAAGGATGTTTTATCCCCTTCCCAGGGCCCTTCTTCCCAAGCTCCCCAGGGAGTCTTATTTAGTTGAACGAGTCTACCCAGAAGCTGATGATTGGGACGAGGGAGTGAGAGAGGAAAGGGAGACATGACACGTGTCCGAGCCACCTACTAACCTGCGGTGCCATGATTTGGGGTGACAGGCAGCATTGTCCTTGGTCACGAGAGGAAGGCCAGCTGAAATGGCACTGAGAATAAGACGAACACAAAAGGCAGCGGGATATGGAGGTGGAGATGAGGCCACGGCCCTGCGGATTCTGCCTGAGCCCCTAGATCCATCCATGCCTGACGTCCACTCCACAGGTCGGCAGGCAGAGTAATCATTCTCCACGTGGCCGTGACGTCCTCTCTAGAACCTGTGACCATGCCACCTGACACGGTAAAAGGGACAGGACAGCAATGATTACGCTGAGGATCTTGAGATGTCTCCTGGTTTACCCAGGGGGGCTCAATGGAACCTCAAGGGGTCTGTATCCCACAGAAGGAGATCTCGCGACCGGAGCCC
>NW_005871883.1:0-7086 GCF_000147115.1 Myotis lucifugus
GAGCGTAATCTTTTCATTCCCCTTTATATTGTCTGCTTCTGCGAAAAGATGTTTAAAGTGTATAACCCTCATGCTTCCGTCCGCTCCCTTTTTCGTTGTTTGTTTCCAAAAGAATGCACCAAATATCCCACTCCCTGCATTTTCTCCTGCTGTGTAGCCGCTGAAAACTTTCTCCTGAGTGTGTAACTACTTCTTCACTCACAAAAATATAGCAGGTCCTCAAATAGGGTAGTTTTGTTCAACCTCATTTTATTATAAGGTTGGTGAGAAGGAAAAAAATCTATTTGTGGTGGGACCACTGTCTGTGTGGAGTTTGCACAGAGAAGCTCTTTGTTGTTTTTTTGTTTGTTTAATTTTTATTGATTTTAGAGAGGAGAGGAGAGAGGGAGAGAGAGAAACATCAATGATGAGAGAGAATCATTGACTAGCTGCCTCTTGCACACCCCACACTGGGGATCAAGCCCACAACCCAGGCATGTGCCCTGACCGGGAATCAACCCTTGACCTCCTGGCTCACAGGTCAATGCTCAACCACTGAGCCAAGCTGGCTGGGCCAAAGAAGCTCTTTGAATCAGAGGAGCCAACAATCCTTAGGTTTAATTGCCAGGTGCTTCTGTAAAGTTGGAAGCCACAGCAAGAAAAAAGGGAAGGTGTTTTTACTGTCCTTCCACTTCCGGGTTCTGATTTCCTCCACGCTGGCCGGCACTCATGTGCCCACCAGGTGTGTCGCTGTTCCTGCTGACATGCCTACCCTGGGCTCTCCTCCCTGCAAAGTCTCTTCTACCCTCAGCATGGTCCCCAGCGGGAATTACTGCTTGGCTGGAGGGTGAGGTTTTGCTTCTGAGTCAGTGATTTTGCAGGACACAGTTAAAAAGCAGCTCTCTGGTCTCCACCAGGTCACCTCCTCAGGTTTGCAACTTCCCATGTTGGGGAGCAGGAGAGTCTGGGGAGCAGGACACTCTTGGGGAGATTTCTTTGCTGCCCCACATCCCGGTCAATCACCTCATGCAGTCTGACCTTTGCCAGGAGTCCCTTCCAACTACGTGCCTGGATTCTTCCAGAAAGTGTCTCTCCTCCAGGAATCAAACCTTTAAGTCTCCGGTCACCTTCACAGAAGCCCAAGGGCACGGATCTGTCTCCTTGGGGCTTCTCTGTCCGTGAGCTGGGAAAGCCGTTCACCCCACAGCGCTTCTCACACCCCCCCATTCAGCTCCGTGGTCCTTCCTGGGTTACTCACATGCGTCACATTGTTAAAGGCTAACTCCGACATTAGTGGTGAGTCAAACCCCATTTTTCACTCGATTATGCTTCCTAATGGGTAAACTCCACGGGCCCTCATCGGACTCCCGGCTCACGAGCCCTTTCTAATTTATCTCCATTTTTCTGGTGCTGAGAACTCGGCCCTAAGTTTAGCGGGCCGTGCCAAATATCTTTGCAGCCCTATGAAAGGAAACTGACTACGTGCAACTATAAAATACCGCTGCAGGTTGAGTTTGTTTTCTGTAATTCTGATACACATTTAGTTTTGCGCATCCCTTAGGATGTTCTGCTTCAGGATCCACTTCCTCCTATAAGACAGCATTCTGGTTTTTCACTTTATTTTACAGTCTGCTGTGTTGTCCCATTATACAGTGGGGCCTTGACTTACGAGTGTCCCGACTAACGAGTTTTTTGAGATACCAGCTGTTTCTCAGCCGATTTTTTGCATTGAGTTGACAGAGTAATTTGAGTTAACGAACTCCTTAACAAGCTCCTTAACGAGCTCGGTCTCAGAATGAATTAAACTCGTAAGTCAAGGCCCCACTGTATGTTTGACAGGGCAGTCCCCCTTCTTCCCTTCTGCCATAGCAAGATATCCTATATACTCTGTTGGTTTCTACTTTATGATGTCTGGGGAATCGCACTTTCACTAGTGGAAGCTTACACCCCCTCCAGGAACCTCCCCTGTCTGCAGAACAAAGTCCAAACCTTAGAAATCTCTTCAGTACCTGACCTTATCTCATCATAACCCCAGATCCAGCGGTTCTCAACCTGTGGGTCGTGACCCCTTTGGGGGTCGAATGACCCTTTCACAGGGGTCGCCGAAGACCATCGGAAAAGACATATATAATTACTTATTGTTTTTGTGATGAATCACTATGCTTTAATTATGTTCAATTTGTAACAATGAAAATACATCCTGCATATCAGATATTTACATGATGATTCATAACAGTAGCAAAATTACAGTTATGAAGTAGCAACGAAAATAATTTTATGGTTGGGGGTCACCACAACATGAGGAACTGTATTAAAGGGTCTCGGCCTTAGGGAGGTTGAGAACCGCTGCTCAGATCCATCCCACTTGGCTGGATGAGCTACACCTGTTTCTCTGTGCCCACCAGTCGCTTCCGTGTTCTCACTTCATTTTACTTCCATTTCTTTGAATGTCCAGTTTCCTCCTCTGAAAAGATCACTATTTACTTTTTCCCCTTTGTGCTCCTAGAACATGTAGTCTACATGGTCTTATTTTGTGGTTTCTTTAGAGTTGTGTGGGTTTGTTTGTTTGTTTTTTGTCCTGACTAGAGAAGATGCATGTTGAGGTCCGTGATGGAAAGGTCTGGCATGTATGTATGTATGTATCTATGTATGTGAGTAATGAATGACTCCTGTATGAAGAAATCATCTTTTTAAATCTCAGTTACTCAAAGTTAAAGGAAGTGATCCATTATGGCTGATAAAAATACATTGAATATTTATTCCATTCACAATCCTAGGTTGGGCAAATTATAAAGAAGATAAATTTACAGCATTTATTCTCTTTAAGTTAAAACCTCTCCGGCTTTTTCCTAAGAAGACTCTGTGCTCCCCCAGCTGCCAAGAATTCTCTAAATTTATCCAGCCTCCCAGAAGAGTCTCATTTTCTAGACTCAGCTCTTCCCTGAAACTCAGCAAACCAAAACAATTACCTCAGACCTCACGCATAGGAGAGTGGGTGTCAGAAAGCCCGTTTCCTGGGGCTGCGGCGGACAGTGGGAGACCTGGCTCATAGGCGACTCTGGCCAAAGGTACCTGGGGGTTCTTTATAATGAGAAGAAAACCACTGCTATCACCTGCCTCCTACAGAGACCAGGAGCAAAGCAAAAAAGACAAATATCCCCTCTATTTTCAACATGTCTTTTATGTTAGTTATTTTGTTCATTTAACATGTACTAGAGCTGTGTTTTATTTTGATGACATTCGAACAAAAATGTTCCAATTATAGGAAGATACAAACTGATGACGTGACGTGACCACTACAACTTCCTAGCAATGAATATACAGGGAGAGATTTCCTCCCCTTCAAAACGAACCGGTTAGAGGCCCATATTTCATTTTGAGCAAAACTCAATTTATCTTAGAGGACATGACGGCTTTTCTGCACACTTCTATCCTGTAGAAAGTAAGTGGGGACTCTTCTGTAAATTCTCCTTCAAACTCTCAGTAGATCAATGAAGATCAAAGTAGAGAGAATTTAGAAAATCCTTGCCTGGCATTGAAGGCATGTTTCAGGAAAGGGTAAAAATAGACAATGTGAGGTTTACCAAAAAAGTAACTTTTTTTTTTCTAAATGCAAAGTGGTGAATACAGACTCTGTGTGATCTGTTAAGAAAATGGAACCAGCTCGGTTGGCGAGGCTCACTGGTTGAGCATCGACCTATGAACCAAGAGGTCACAGTTTGATTCCCAGTCAGGGCACATGCCGAGGTTGCAGGCTCGCTCCCAGTAGGGGGTGTGCAGGAGGCAGCCGATCGATTAATGATTCTCATCATTGATGCTTCTATATCCCTCTCCCTTCCTCTCTGAAATCAATAAAAAAGTAAATTGGAAGGAAGGCAGGAAAATATATTGGAGGGAGAGAGGACAAGGAATCAGAAAAGAACTAAATTGCAGATACAGATTTGGCAGTTCCACGCTGCAGGACCCGGGAGCTCCGTTTCTTCCTTTATATATGACAGGGACAGGGGAAGCTCCGAATGCATTAGCCTTCTGGATGAGAAAGCAAGAATAAGTCGGATGCACTAAAACATCACTGTTCTGAAAAATCATTCAAGAGCTGCAAAGAATCCGAAGTCCACTACTGGTCAATTCTAGAAAGTGATGAGCCTTCCTGGCTCATCACTCAGTCGGACGTCTCACAGTGTTTAATAACTTCCCGCAGGCTACCTGGTCAGGTGACCATGACAAGGGTCGCCAGTCACAGAAGGCTCCGCCCACCTGCCGAGCCTTTCCCACAGTCGCCACGTGTACGGGGCAGTGTCGAGGCCACATGAGAGGTTTTCTGCTCAGGAACGGGAGGCCTTCTTTGACTGCAGGGCAAAACTCTGCTGGCAAATGCTGACACCATCAGTACAAAGAAATGAAATCCTAGTTGAATAGCCCTCATGAGCATGGACATAGAAACCTCTAAGGAAATTAGCAAGTTAAATCCAGCAATTTGTAAACAGGATAAACGCCAAGTATTGTTTGTCTCAGAAATGCAGGAGCTGTTTTAAGATACGGGAAGTCAGTGTATGTCATGTATGCTAATGCATGTCATGCCATGTTAACATATAACAATAATATGTCGACAAAATAAAGGAGATAAATCATATGAGTATTTCAAGATATGTATTAAAAATTACTAGCCGTATCCATTCCAGATTGTTTTTTAAATCAGATATACAAGAAGAGAATGGAAATTCAGTCTATTAAAAGGCATCTATGAAAAACCTATAGGTAACATTACACTTAGCAGTCAATATAGATGCATGTAGCATTCAATATGTAATCTATGTTAGCAATATAGAAAATAATCATGTTTCAATATGCTAGCAACAGATAATAGGAAAATGAAATCTAATAATGTATATAATCCACCATAACATTAAAAAAACAACTTCTACACTGAAATCTTGGAAAAACGCTGAGAGAAATTGAATAAGACAAATAAATAGACATATTCAGTGCTTATGTATTGGAGAACATTATACGGTTAAGATGTTCATTCTTTGCCAAAGCTGTCTATAGAATTAACACAATCACGATATCATCATGATTTCCATAGAAAATGACAAGTTGTTTCTAAAATTTATATGAAAATCCAAAGGATCTGGAATCACAAAAGCCATTTTGCAAAACCAGAACAGAGTCAAGTCCTACAGAAACGTTTGGAATCATTAAGATCCACAACCCCAAATGGGATGTCCCTTTCGAGTGGGTTTCTTCCTACACCAGCGTTAAGAGTCCTGAAGAAGTAGGAGTTACAACAGTGCCTTCCAAAGAGACCGCTGAGCTTGCCATTGGGCCTGACACACTTTCTCGGGGCCTGGACACCTTCAGTTTGCTCCTGGGATCCACGCAAGACAAGCCATGGAGAGACCCCTGGCTCGGCTCGCAGCCAGCCTCGTGAACATGCAGGGAAATTCGGTCTGGACCAGGGAGAGGAGCTGGGGGAGTCAACAGGCCCCGCAAGCTTGCCCATGGTTCAGGGTGTGGCCTCTTCACTGAGCACAGCTGGGGAAATTGTGCCTTTTGTTTGTTTATTTGTTTGTTTTGTTTTGGTGAACGTGCCCTTTTCGGTTTGTATCACATTCCTCATCCCCAGTGAGCTATGTGCAGCTTTTCTATTTGGGGCCTGGGTGACTTGTACAAGTACATAGCACAAATTAAATTCCCTCATTTATTTTCTTTAACAAATTAAGAAAAGTAAACATTTGTAGATGTTCATCCTGAAAACACTTGATCCATATCAACCTGGAGACTTTATTTAACTGTCCTTTGATTGGCTGCTATTCTGAAATGCATCAAACTGAGATGACTTGTTAGGAAGAATGATGCTGAGAAAAGGTATTGGAGACATCACAGAACTTTCTCTCACATAGCTTTCCATGCGGAATGATCTAGGAAAAAATAAAACAGCTCTGAATGAAGTTCTGTGGGAAAATAAGTTACAGAAATAGAAATGATACAACTCCTTAATCTCATAAGCGAGGAGTGTACAAATGTGAGATGCTAGTGCGGGTCCCTTCACAAAGGCCTAAGGCTAAATTGAACGTGGAGTTTTTAAGAAAGAAAATACTCATTAATATCACACTTGGGGAAGTGCTTAATTATCACCTCACGCGGATTTGGGAGACTCTGTGTAGCTCCGTGAATAATGATCCTGCGCTCCTGTTTGAAGAAGGGACGTGGATGTCAGGCTCAAAGTCCCATCACGAATTGCACTATTCATTCTGCAGAAACAACTAATTCATCATTTGATTCTAACTTCCCCTGGAGCTTGCGTCTCGGAGCAGAAGGAAGAAAAGACAGAGCAAGAAGAGATACGGCTGGGAAAACAATGACAGCTCGAACTAGTCAACAAGGAAGCGAAGGTTATGCTGAGGGACAGGCAGTAGCAGTAGCTGCCTGCGTTTGAACGCTCCTTAGCCTTGCACAAAGGAAATGTGAGTTTTCTCCGAGCTCCCCGTGACCTTGAGCAAGAACTTTTACTTTTTGTTTTTTATCCTGGATTCCCATGTGCCAAAAATACGGCTGATAGTAATTACCCTCGAAATCTAGGTCTGAGGCGGGGGAAAGGATGCATTGAAAAGTGTTTTGGAAAACTCGAAGCACTGTCACATGTGAAGTGTGATTAAGGTATCCATGTCCAAGACAGAGTTGCTGAGTATCTTGTAGAGAGGGTCAGAGGCCAGGAATGACTGGCCATGTTCCCGGTGAGGATGTAATTGCTGCTCCGTTCCTAGCAGGGGCTTTCTCTTAACCCTTTGGGAGGGGGGGGCGGGGGCGGAGATGTTCGGTTTGGAGGCTGCAACATGGCAACTAGCTGAGAAATTCTCTGTTTTACTTCCTTCCAGTCTTAAAACAATCAGAGACGTAAGTGCCCCTGACCTTCCCGGGTTGCCAAGAAATGCAATACAGAGAAAAGTAAGTGACTCACAAAAAAAGTTCAAAGAACGTGAATCTCCTAGAGAATGAAAGGCTTTGATTAGGAAACCTTACCATCCATGGGCGTGAACCTGAAGACACTGATATTTCTGATAAATGCATGTTATATTTCTGCAGGGATGTAACTTAGATATCAGC
>NW_005871883.1:8503-36338 GCF_000147115.1 Myotis lucifugus
CACCTCCCAAAGCTTACGGGTGAGCCAAGAGTAAGAAGCTGCTGAAGGGTAAAATCCTGAAAGAAATGACCTTTTGTTTGTAGAAAATATTTTTTTTTGAAATTAGGTCTTGATATAATTTTTATGTGCACCAGAAAGGACTAAAGAACTAGATTTCTTTGTGTAAGAAAGTAGGAAAAAAATGTTCTTGTTTTGTAAAGCTGGACAGTAGGTAAATGTGTGTTAATTTTATTATTCATATATATGCATACATATTATGTTTTGATTTATAAAAGGTTCATTTATAAAAAGCCAAGCCATTTTCCCCAAACATTTAAAAAAGCTAAAAGAAAAGGTATTTTAATAAAGGTTATCTGGTTTCATTTTATTATTATTATTATTATTATTGTAAATGTTAAGGATATAAAATGCAGCCAGTGTGCTCAGTGGTTAAGGGTCAACCTATCAACCAGGAGGTCACGGTTTGATTCCCCAGGTTATAGCTCGGGCTCAATTCCCAGTAGGGGGCATGCAGGAGGCAGCCGATCAATGATTCTCTCGTTATTAATGCTTCTATCTCTCTCTCCCTTTCCCTTCCTCTCTCTGAAATCAGTAAAAAACATATTTTAAAAATGAAAATAAATAAATGTAGAAAGAAAAATGGCTGCAGAATGTAGTTGGCTCCGGGGGTCTTTTGTTCATGCAGGAAGGAGCAGCTCAGGAAGGCTTCGGTCTTAGAGGAACCCGGGCGAGGAAGGACCCAAGTTCAAGTCTGGGGTAGAATCGGGGCTCTAGCCAATGAATAGACTTGACCAGGAGTACCTGCGCTGTCTCCCTACAGTGTTTTGGGGGTAAAATGTCAGTAAAATGTAAAAGTAACTGAAGAAGTATCATTCCTTGGCTTGGTAGGAAAAGTTATTACTTCCTGCCTAAATTGGGTTGCATTGTAGATCTACTTTTTTCTCCTTTCTTTTTTTCTGACATTTTCCCCCTTCCTCTCAGGCCTGAAGCAAGTTACATTTCTCTGGTCAACACTGCCATCTGGTGGGCATGTAAGAAAAATTTCTGCAGTTAATAATGCAAAGGTCCATGATTACTAAAACCTTCAAAAAAGCATCATACAGCAAGGGCAGGTAAAACATTAGAGAGAGAACTCACCATGGGATGGGAGATCGAGAAAACAGAAAGGATTATTAAATAACTTTCGGCAGTGATCGAGACACCTTCCACGTAGCTAGGAACCAGCCAAGGAAGTGAGTATTGAATACATTCTCGCCACCTCTCTGGTAGCTCACTCATTCCTAAGACAATGTGTGTAACTTATGGAATAAATGAATGAAAAGCACATTTTATCCCTTTCCTTCCCTTTACTCTGGCCACTCTTGAAAGCAGACAGCCAAAGAAGGGGCAGCTCTGGGGGAAGAAGAAAAACACACACCAAAAACACAGCAACAATAATCACAAAGGAAATCCCTGTAAGATCTAGTTTTGAGGTTCAAAAATTCTAAACTCTTGTGTTAATGGAGAAGATTTAAGCAAAAAGCTGAAAGAATGACACAGATTGAGACAGGGAAATAGTTTCTCGGGTGGGCAGGCTGGGGTTGGGGACTGTGGAGAGAGTGGAGGGGATGGAGGGTGACCTCTTCAGGTTCGGGGTCTCCAGCTGTCACAGCTCCGGGGAGGCTGAGCTGACCTGGGAATGACCCCTCCCCTGTGCAGCAGATGGAGCCACAGATTGTTTTGTACCTGGAGTTAAGGGGCAGATTTCTCCTGCGCTCACAGGAGCACATGAGAACACACACCTGAAGGTCAGGGAGGCAGGACAAGGAGGACAGTGGCCTCAGCTGTCACAGCAGATGTCCACACGGACAGATGACATCAAAGATGAGATAGATCCACCCCCTTCCCACTTCCCCATCACGATAAATAAACTGTGATGGTTCATTTTCCATGTCAACTTGGTGAAGTCACAGTGCCCAGTTATTTGGTTAAAGATTATTCTAGACATTTCTGTAAAGATGCTTTTTCTAATAAGGCAGCATTTAAATCGGTAAACTTTGAGCAATCCAGAGTTCCTTCTATCATGTGGGTGGGCCTTGTCTAATCAGTTGACGGCTTTAATAGAAAAAGACTTTAGATTGCAATCGAGAGGAAATTCCACCAGCAAACTACCTTCACACCTGAACTACAACTGTTCCCTGTGTCTCCAGCCCTTAGCACCTCTGCAGACTTTGAACTTGCACCTCCACAATCACATGAGCCAATTCCTAAAAATAAATACCTCTCCATATAGAGATGAGTGAGGCATAGAGTGAAAGGTAGAGATACACACACACACTTCCATTTCTCTGGAGAACCCTAATACATCAACCCCCAGAGATTAGACTCAACTCAGGATACAGTAAGTATACATTTACATCAGGGGAAAGAGGTTCATTGATAGTAAGATCCTCTTATTCCTAGTGAAATGGAAGATCAAAATAGGAACTCGGTCGTCATGCAAAAATAACTGAATGTCTTTGGTGCATTTAGGTTTATGCTCTGAGGTGCAAATCTGCTGTGGGGTGAGGGGTCACATGACCCGCTGCTGGGACACCTGGGTCCAGACCGAATGGGCAGGTGCTTGGGGCACCCCCTTGCTCTTCTCAGGTAGAAGCACTGACTTGTCCGATTCCCTGCAGCGTGGTTTTCCAAAACCGCCTTCAAATGTCACTTCCCATTAGAGGAGATCCGCAGCGCAACACTGATCCATGCATTTCTAACGCTGCAACTAGAAGTTATCTTTAACTGCTTGTCACAGTCACTCCATACATCCTGATTTGTCTCAAAATATGAACCTTGAGGTTGTGTTGTTACCACACATAGGAGATCTGCATTTTTAATGAGGGGCTAAGCTAGTTATTACTTTGATGTGAAAACTCTCATTTGACAAGTTGCTTTATTTTTCTCACATGGCTGTTGACTCATGTGAGAAAAAAAATAATATTTCGACCTTTTTTTTGTGCTTTATTTTTAGACTGTATGTTATGAAATCTTCTCGCTGGCTTTACTTTGATTTGTTACTGTGGTGTTTTTTCCCCCCTAATTAATTTTTGACACAACTGAGGATATTTTTTTAAGTAAAATGTTTTTAACTTATTTAAAAAATATATCCTTGGCAGGGGCTCGATGAAGGAGGGGTACGGGGGGTGGAAATGGGAGACATCTGTAATACTGTCAACAATAAAAAATATATATTAAATATAAGTCTCCTTTCACTAACTCAAAGACATTCATCCTAAATGCATATTTCATTTATACATGGATGGGTCAGGCATTTATCAGAGAACAGCTTATATTAGCTTTTTTAAAAAATATTTTTTTATTGATTTCAGAGAGGAATGGAGAGATAGAGAGATCAATATGAGAGAGAATCATTGATTGGCTGCCTCCTGCACACCCCCCACTGGGGATGGAGCCCACAACCTGGGCATGTGCCCTTGACCAGAATCAAACCTAGGACCCTTCAGTCCGCAGGCTGACTATCCACTGAGCCAAACTGACTAGGGCTATATTAGCTTTTAAAAGGGAAAATATTAGTATCAGCAAGATATAGTAGCCCATGAGAGATATACGGCCATTTGGATATTCTGTTCCTGGTTACTGCATCTATCTGGGAATAAACCGAGAGAAGAGATTTGGCATGTGGAGTGTTTGAGGAGTGAGTTACCTAAAGGAACAGGTGAGTAGCAATACTTGAGCTATTGGGACAAAACAAAAATTAGGAGCTGATCTGAGAGACCTAGTAGATGGAGGGTCTCAGGTTGCTCTCTGCCCGGGGTAATGTAAGATATCTTATCACGGCAGAAATTTTGGATGAGATCCTTTTGAAAGATTTTATTAGAGAAAACTTGAGGCATTTTTCTTTGTATCTACTGAGATAGGTGAGGAGATACTACATCGCCTTGGGGGATGAATAACAGTAAAGCTTTCACCCTGGATGGTGTGGCTCAGTTGGTTGGGTGTTATCCCATGCACCAAGGGGTTGCTGGTTCGATTTCTGGTGGGGGCACATGCCCGGGTTGTGGGCTCCATTCCCAGAGGGGGAGGGAGGGGGAGAGGGGAGTGTGCAGGAGGCAACCAATTGGTGTTCTACTCTCACATTGATGTTTCTCTCCCCCTCTCCCTTTCTCTCTCTCTAAAAATCAATTTTAAAAATAAATAAAATATAAAAATAATAAATTAAAAAGAACAGCATGGTGCTCAGCTGAGTAAAGTTGGCCCTATATTTACACTTCCTTTTTCCTATCAGCCATAGAAGTTGGGTTTGCAGATATATCCAAAGTTTAGTTTTTGACAGATCCAGGGTTTTGTTTAATTTGGAAAAATAAATAATCAGAGGTTGACAGAAGTGAGCGATGCTGGATTCAAAAATTGAATCTTCTGGCCTTTGTTAAAGAAACATCAGGGGAAACTGATGACCATAAAGATTTATGTTTATTAATCGAGGGCGGTTTCTTTCTAACTCCGGCGTGATAATAGTTATTTGAGTTATGGCCGGATAATGGAGACTATTGACGCAGGGAGTCCCCTTATGGTTAACCCTCATTCATCATTTTTATAATTAAAAATATATTTCTCAACTCAGTCTATTTTTCATATTTAAAGAATTTCTATCAGGATAAAACTTTCAGATACCCAATATGGGAAATTCTTTATAAAGCATGATGGAGATAAGAATAAGATCAGTCAACTGAGCATCCTCACGTACATCATATATAGATAGAAAATTTACGCTTTTTATGTATGGAACTCTTTATTTTAATAACACTAAACCTAATGATAAACTGCTTTGTTAACTGCAATGGCTTTATTTCTATGTACACAAACTGCGTGTACTCATTGAAAAAAATTCAAATGCAAAACGCTATCAAGTCAAATAGCCCTGGGTCTCACTTCCCAGAGATAAGCCAGTTTAAGGTCTCTGTGAGGAGCGCTCAGATAGCTCCTCATTCAGAAACACATCTTGATCACAGGATCACCCACAACATTCAGGCTACAGTGGAACTAGCCAAAGGCTACCCAGTGGGCGCTAACAAGGGTTATGTATCCAGAGCTTGCGTTAGCAAGGGGGGCGGCCACCAGCACTCTATTCAGTAGAGACTGAAAGACAGGCGGAGAGTGGAATACCTTCTGTGGGGAAGAGAAAGTTCCAGGTGTGCTCTGATTGGGGGTGATTGGCACAGGAAGTAGAGGTGGGCTCATTAGAAGTAGGGCGTCTTAGGGGAACACATCTGGCTTTCTCTGGATGGTTCACAGTTGGAAATGAGGGTAAAAAATAGGGAATCTGGCCATCGTTGACCAAGCCTTCACTACTTGCTGAGGAATTTCTGGGTTGGCTTCTTCACCTGAGGTCAAAGGTCAGAGTTCTCACGTGGAGCCTGGCCATTGTATATTCAGGTTCTCACTACTCATGAGTTGGATATAACTTGGATTTTTTTTACTAATAGATTCAGTTAATATTCACTGATTAATTAATTTTAATAGCTGAGTATTATTTCATTTTATAGATGTGCTATACTGTCATACCTATCTTATATAGATATGCAATAATACAGCGCTAATCCTCTTTTTAATGCCATTTTAAGCATTTCAAATTGTGGTTTAACAATGATGAAATAAGCTTCCTTGGAGATATATTTAGATTTATTCATTTATATTTTAAATATAAATTTCCAGAGTAGAATTTCATGGTTAAATACATTGGTAAATATCGAATTTGAATACAAAAATGCTACACTTTTCTTCAGTTGAAACACTTAACTCCCCAAGTGGGATGGATGCCAGTTATTAATATAGTCATTTAAAAAACTTGTCAATTCTACAGTTGGCAAACGTTTATTTATTTATGAGATTGAACATCTCCTGTATTTATTGTATATTTTTCTTTTCTCAATTGCCAGCTCATGTTATTTGCCCATATCTTTGTTGGTATCATCTACTTTCCTTTTGATTTACGAGCTCATTATGTTTATGCTGTGAAATTCTTCCAACTCATTAGTTGCTTTGTTTTGTTTTGCTTTTTCATTTTAAATGGTGTGGTGCTTTGTTTTGGTATTTGGAAAGTTGCTAAACTGTTTTGCCTACGTGTTAAGGGTTCTGGCCAGATGGTGCTGCTGTCTTAAGATAGCGAGGACCATCAGATAGTAAAAAGCTGAGCTATACCTTTGTTGTTGTGATTAGAAAACAAACTTATTTAATCAAACAAGAAGAATATTTTCTAAATTACTCCCTAAGAGCAGAACAAATATTCTATTTTTATTTTAATAATAGATATCTCAATACACAGCAATGCTCTGTCACTTACCCATACAAGTTATAGATTATTTTATACGTTGCACTTGTGGCATTTCCTCAGCTTAATTTACAATCCTCAACGTATGATTATGGAAGCCTGGTGAACACTAACCCCTCAGGCCTTCTTTCTCCCTCCTGCTGAGAGGATCTTAATTAGGTATTGGACTTATCCAGGTGCCTGTCGGGAGTTGAACTGCCTCTGTTAATGAGCTCGGAGTGACCGGGGCAGTGGGGAGGTCCCAGCAGCTTCTGTGTGTCCTTATTCTCTATCCACAAAAGACACTCAGCCCCCCTTCAATCCGGTCACCACTCCCCACAAGCGGCCTCAGCAGTTCTCAGTATTGGCTATAAATGATTCATGGAGTGCGTGAAGACCTTCCTGCTCTCCATCTTCCATGGCCAGAAATTCTGATCTCATGGGTCGAAAGTGGGGCCCCAGCAGCCGTGTGTTTAAAAAAGCTCTCCAGGATGGACATGCAAATGTTCAGAGTGAAGAACCATATCTTAATGTTAACTCATTTCCCCCTGACCTGTTATCCACGGGCCGTATACGGGAGTGGGCAACAGTAGGTTTACAGTTGCCTTGTGACATTCTTTTGAATTAATAAAGTTGCTGTAATAATCCTAACCTGCATGTCTTTCTCCATACGAACAACTGTAAGCCTGTTTTTGCTCACGCCTGTATATTATCTTCTACAACGGACCTGTCGATTAAAAAATGATTTTAGCCTGGCCAGTGTTGCTCAGTGGTTGAACGTCAGCCCATGAACCAAAAGGTCACTGGACGGATTCCTGGTCAGGGCACACGACTGGGTTGTAGGCTCCATCCCCGGTAGGGAGTGTGCGGGAGGCAGCCGATCAATGTTTCTCATCCATGTTTCTCTCTATCCTTCTTCCTTTCTCTCTCTCTGAAATCAATAAAAAACATTTAAAAAAAAGAAAATAATTTCAGCATGAGTTAGCTTGCTAAGTCTACTTTTTAAAATGTTCTATTATGCCGGAACCGGTTTGGCTCAGTGGATGGAGCGTCGGCCTGCGGACTGAAGGGTCCCAGGTTCGATTCCGGTCAAGGGCATGTGCTTGGGTTGCGGGCACATCCCCAGTGGGAGGTGTGCAGGAGGCAGCTGATTGATGTTTCTCTCTCATCGATGTTTCTGACTCTCTATCTCTCTCCCTTCCTCTCTGTAAAAAATCAATAAAATATATTTAAAAAATAAATAAATAAATAAAAAATAAAATGTTCTATTATTTTTGCATTGGTTTAAACATAAAATGGGAAAAAAAAGCTTCTAATGACTACACAAATAGTTTCACCTCGATATCCAAGTCAGATCACTGGACTTGATTAGCCCAGCATCTGTTATTCACTGTAGGAGAAGCGTACCAAGAAGGGAGAATGCACCGGGGACCATCACAGAGCCTGCAAACCGCAGGTATTGTGGCCCAGCGTCCCTCAATTTTTAGCTCCTAAGTAAATCCTAAATGTTAGGCCTTTGGCAGCCCCTTGCCATTCACTTCACATGACAGTTCATGTCTGATTTTCACTGGCTAGTTCATTATTTGACAATGTGTCATGTCGTAACGAGTTGAAAAAATGGGGATTAAAAATATAGCTTCCCGAGTTTGTGATGCTTAAATGACATTTGCTTGAATCTCATTTGACATTTTTGGCACTTGGCTTAACTGATCATTTTTTTTCAGTGACCTGAGAATTCTAAATTAAGAAATTGTAGTTTTCTGTTTTAAAAGCATAAAAAGGGTTGCCTCCTCTGAAGAGATAGCAATCTTATCTATCTACAATAAGTAAGATTATTTTTCTCAATGGTCCTAATAGGTGACCTATATCAGCACGTTACCGACATCTTAGAGATCAATCGACTCTAACATTTGAGATTGTCATGATCTTTCACAATGAAGCAACATGTGAATTAACAGGTTTTCATTTATGTTTAAGAGGATGTTAGCATTTTTAAGATTTTTTTGTCTAGAAAAACAGTATCACTGTTAAAAATTACTTTTAAAGAAAAAAAGACGATAGCTAAAGTCAGCCCTTAAGTAATATATAACTTTAAAAAATGTGACATTTATAATCATGGATAAAATTATTCATTTCTCGTATCCCCTATCACTAAAAATACTTGTTGTACCAAAGTGCTCAAAAATAAATTCATCGTATGGATATGTTATTGCTCACACAATCATTAATGGCCTATTGAAACAGGACCTTAATAACTACACTTGCAATTTTAGGTTGTATTAAACTACTGGAGTAATTGTGAGTTAATGGCAATAGACATTATGTTATTACTAAACATAAGCCAAAAGTAAGGGCTCTTCAATTCTTGAGCCAAAATCTACCCTCCAATGAATTTAATGTAGTTTATTGGACAAATGCCAAGAGCCAATATTTTCACATAATACTTTTAAAAGCATAATTTTAAATGGCTTTCAATGGTGGAAATTCTTTCTTATAAGGACAGGTTAGGTATGTCCTTATAAGAAAGAGTACGCAGGCATGTCTGCCTGTCTATGAGATGTGTCTCCATGAATTTTAATCCAAGTTTCTGAGTCCCTCTCAGCCTTGGCATGTCTCTCTTTATGGAATACTTATGTTTATTAATGATGATTATAAAAAGAAGAACAGATGGTTAAATAGAGGGTTATTGGTTATTGGAATAAGAGGGAATAAGTTATTAGAATACTTACTCATTTATTAATGAATAGCCCACTTCATCCCTAAAACTGCCTCAAGTGAGTCCTTCTGCATTTGTGCATATGGTTTGTATGGCTGAGTGTATGGGGGGCTTGGAGGCCTCTATACGTTTACCTGTCTCAAATAGATGAACCTCTGTTCATCTTAGTCCACATTTTTCTAGGTCTATCTGTGTCTTTCTAAGTTAAACTTATTTTTACTCATCATAAACGTATACCTCACCCCATTCCAAAGAGGAGTTGAGGCAGCTAGCTGCATTACCCAGAATGCACAACTTCCTGTACACCACGCGTGCCTCTACCTCTGTTTCTCCTCCTTCGTCTTTCCTCCCTTTTCCTGCCTCATTCCAGGACACCAATAACCCTCTATTTAACCATCTGTTCTGCTTTTTATAATCATCATTAAAAACCATCTAATTGCTCATCATGTGAACTTCCATGTCATCTTATCATGGGTACTGCCATCTGTTTCCAAAAATTTGACTATCCTTTCAGGAACTGTGGGGTGGTTAGCACCCCCACTGAGTCTCAAATTCACACAACTAAGCTCTGCAGAAGAATGCTGCTGAAACTTCAGACCATGCCTCTGTCCAGCCAGGGCACATTTAGCCTTTTTAAAACTCAGTATTCATAATGGTCAATCTTCTGTTTCTATTTGCACTATGACAATTTGCGCATATTTTTCTTTGTTGAATCTTTAAATCCAAAAAAGGAAGTATCTGTTTACACCTCTGTTATTTATTTGTTGAAATATATTTTTATTGATTTCAGAGAGGAAGGGAGAGAGAGAGAGAGAGAGAGAGAGAGAGAGAGAGAGAATCATGGATCAGCTGCCTCCTGCATGCATCCTACTGGGGATGGAGCCCACAACCTGGTCATGTGCCCTGACCAGAATTGAACCATGACCTCCTGGTTCATAGGTCGAGGCTCAACCACTGAGCCATGCTAGCTGGGCTACAACTCCTTTAATATGGCAACTTATTCTTAGAAAACTTCAAATGCATGAGCTGCTATTAGCAACATCCTCTCGTTAACCTCATCTCCACCAATAAGAGCTAAAACGAGCATGTAACTGTCAGGCCTGTGTCTGCTGGGACAGGGACACTGGGTACCTATCCCTGGCACCATGAGTTGCTTTCCTTTTCCATTTTCAGAAGAACAAACGGTAAACTTTGAATACTCATATACCTGACCTCAGAAGTGGGCTTTCAATGGGGGCAGCAGTAATTTAGCCAAAAAAGTGTGATGTCGTTGCTGACATGGCTATGTAGTTAGGCCTACAATGGTTGTGTCTGTACCGAACACATACAGACTTTTGTCCTCATTCCCTAAACAATATAGTATATCAACTATTTACATAGCATTTGCACTGTATCAGGTATTATAAATAATCTAGAGGTGACTGAAAGTACAGGGGAGGATATGCACAGGTTATATGCAAATACTAGGCCATTTTATAGAAGGGACTTGAGCATCCACGGAGTTTAGTATCCTCAGGGAGGTCCTGAAACCAATCCCCTGTGGATACTGAGGGAAGACGGCATCTGTATATATAAAAGCCAAGCGACCAGAATGACTGGAATGACCGGAATGACCAGTCCCTATGACGCGCACTGCAGCCAGCCAACTAGCCCGATGGCGGTGGGGCTGGCTGGCCAACCTCCCATGGCCCCTCTTCCCAGCTGGCCCCGCCCCCAATCACCCCCCCACCCCAATCAGGAGTGGGGCTGGCTGGCCAACCTCCCGCTGCCCCTCCCCGGCCGACCAGCCAGCCCCATCGGCCCCAATCAGGCGGGCCAGCTGGCCCCCACCGGCGCATGAATTCGTGCACCGGGCCTCTAGTATTATAATTGTTCCATTTTATGATTAGTCATTGTTAATCTCTTACAGTGCCCAGTGGATAAATGAAGGTTTATCACAGGCATGTACGTATACAAAAAACCATGGCATGTATAAGGTTCAGCACCACCCTCAGTTGCAGGCACACACTGGGCGTCTTGGATCATTTCCTTCGTGGGTAAGGGGGACTTCTCTATCCCATTTTTAGGAGCTTTGCATGTATGTAGTTATCCCTGAGATAGTTGCCAGAGTCTAAGAATTATTTCCTGCCTCATTATTGTACTCTTTTACAGGCCCTATTCAACACCTCCTCTCCTGCCTTAGTATTTCTAGCTTCCAAATAATTATAGATCACTGTGCTCTCCCAACTCACCTGAAGGAACTGCTTAGCTCTGAGCTAATATCCTCCAGTGGTTATAGGTAAATCGGCTTCTTTGTTCATGAACTTTGAGTGGATTTAGAAAACGATGAATTCACCTAAGACACGAAAACGAAGGAAAGAGTCTGACGTACCTGATGGGCCAAACATCTGTCTTTCTGTTTCTGTCTCTTTGCTTCTGGTAAAACTGAGGAGGGACTCACACCACCGGTGATCCAGGGCCTCCCACACAAGGAAGGAGGACTTGGGTTTCATCAGTCGGCTCTCGACAGCCGTGTAGGTACTGACACGCTGGTGACTCGGTCCCCCTTTGACGTGTTATCTCTTCGGTCTCCTAAGGATCACGCAGAACTGGCCTTGCCAACAGGACAGATGCAGGTTCAAAGTGACACTGTCCCACTTCCCGTGGTCGCAGCGGGGACTCTCGCAGAAGCTGTCAGAGTGGCCAGATGTCAAGGTGGTTGTAGAAGTTCCCCGCTGCTGCCTGCGATCTTCTGCTCTAGTTTCCAAGCACAAGGGACGCGTCATCAACTCCCGTCACTCCTGAGATAATCGGCTTGAGGTTCTTCTTTGCTCTTTTTGATTTCCTGTCCATCAGTATGGCAAAGGCCTGTCCTAGCCGGTTTGGCTCAGTGGATGGAGCCTTGGCCTGTGGACTGAAGGGTCCCAGGTTTGATTCCAGTCAAGAGCACACGCCCGGATTGCAGGCTCGATCCCCAGTGGGGGGCGTACAGGAGGCAGCGGCCAATGACTCTCTCATCATTGATGTTTCTATCTCTCTCTCCCTTCCTCTCTGACATCAATAAAAAAAATATAAAAAAATAATCAAAAGTAAAAATAAAAAGACTGTCCCTCATAAAATGTATCCACAAAACACTGTGTGATAAAATCGTAGGGAACCGAATCACTACTCTGATATTTTGATAGCGTGGACCTAAACATCATTGAGTATTTTTTAAATGTCTCACGTGGATATAAAGTTTCCCTAACATAATGAACTTTTGAGTTTAAAAGTATGAGAAATAATGGTCTGATTAGGACCTCACTTCAATAGCTATAAAACTTATCTCCTTGTAAACACTTGCATTGCTAATAAATTCCCTACTTAAAACGCGAATTAAATATATAAAGGTAATATGTTCCTGCTGAAAAATAATTTCCTAATGAGCGACGAAGTCATACAAGCAATTTAGCAGAATCATTATGGTTATTACTAATAAAATTGGCCTCTCATTTAAATATGAAGACACCGCAATGCTTCCAATACCAATTATCCATTATCCCCAAATTACATATTGAAACTTGGGGGAATTATGCCAAGATGTAATCAGGAGGAATCAGGAGGTGAGCAATTTTCAGAGCTCCATTTAATTCAACATCTTTTTAACTGTATCTTCCCAGATGATAATTACATTCAGCCATCGGTTTGATTGAAGGGGAGAAAAATCATGTTGCTCCATTGGCCACCATTTCCCATACCTGTTGAATGGTGCTGCGAATGACCCGGTGTGTAGCGAGTCCAGTTCGGTGGGGAGGAGCCACCCAGATATGTCTCCGGTTCTCCTGGAAGGAATATAAAGAGTCAAAGAACCCCCTCTCCCGAGCTCGGGGTCCTGGGGTGCATATAGTTTCCCCCTCTGTTTCATAGCATATTGGTTGACCAGAAAGATTAATGAACAAAAGAATGGAATTTCTAAAATGGTCCCCTACAATCTCAGTGGCATTGGGCAACATTCTTTTTTTTAAGAAATATTTTATTGATTTTTTTACAGAGAGGATGGGAGAGAGCGAGGGAGAGAAGAGAGCTAGAAACATCGATGAGAATCCTCCTGCACACTCCCCACCGGGGATGCGCCCGCAACCAAGGTACATGCCCTTGACTGGAATCGAACCTGGGACCCCTGAGTCCGCAGGCCGATGCTCTACCTACTGAGCCAAACCGGTCAGGGCTGGGCAACATTCTTAGCTGATGTTGCTTCTTTACATCGCCAACAAGAATGATGAACTGTCTTTATAGAACTGCTGGGAGAACTAAGTAGATATTCCTACAGAGGGAGGAGAAACGTAGGTTTACAGTGGTTCATACGGAAAAGACGGTAACACAATAAATAATACAAAAATACACTCTGTGGTTCACGTACTCACAACTGTAAGCCTGCGTTTGCCACAACCTGTATAAATACTAGTATTTAATACACACACATATATACACACGCCCCATATAAAAAATATACGTGTGTGATACATAGTGCTGGGAGATAGCCCTCCGTGGGCCTGTCACATTTTTACGCACCTTGTGACAGATTTGATCCCAGACTATCTTTTCCAGAGTGTTTGGAGAGCAAACAGCCTTGAACAAGAGCGGGAGTTTCCCTCGGGGGCGGAGGGCACATTTGTCTTCCGATGAGCATCATAAAGAAACAGCCTTCCTCTGGGGGAGGGACAGATGGTTTGCTAGCAGCCCCCTTCAATGAGGGGAGTCTCCCAGGCTCTGTTCTTCAGTGTGACACACGCAGTGTGTACAGCATCCACCGGGCCCGTTCAATGTCACCCCTTCCATGGGGGAGGGGGGGAGCCCAGGGGAGCATGCCGCTCAGCTCGCTGGCCGTGCCATAAGGAATGACGACCTTGGGCTCTCCCCAGCGGTCTGTGTGTTCTGTCCGCATCTATGCAGCACTGACAGGCTCACTGGTTTGCCTGGAAGAAGGGTAACGTGTAGCCCCTTTGCAGTTCTTGGCACCGAACATGAACTTGGGACTTCACCCAGGAAGGCCTTATTTCATGACCCTCTGAAATGTAATCTTTAAAAAATATATTTTGTATTGATTTCAGAGAGGAAGAGAGAGAGGGAGACATCAATGATGAGAGAGAATCATCTGTTGGCTGCCTCCTGCACGCCCCCTGCTGGGGATCGAGCCCACAACCCGGCACGAGCCCTGACAGGGAATCCATCCTGGACTTCCTGGTTCATAGGTTGAGGCTCAACCACTGAGCTACACTGGCCGGGCTGAAAGGTGATTTTTAAAATACTGGCTTGGGTTGGAGCAGTAGTAACATTGCATGGCGATTCTAGACAGAAGTTACAAGAATTCAAACCTAGAAAGTTACATTATTTCTCCTTACTCTTGGTGGCATTAGGCTAGGGTGTGGGCATCTGATGTCAGGTTTTTTGTTCTGACCTGGAATATTCCTGTCTCAACACACAACCTATTGGCTTCTCCACTTGTTTTCCCTCCTGGGATTGGAGCTGAGGAACTAGCAAACGTGTACTGATCTCTGCTGTTAAGTCAGGAGGGAAGAAACGAACCCGCCCTCCAACAGTCATTACTGCACAGTGTTACTGCCGTTCCCGGGGGGTGAAGGGATAGCAGCCAGAGCCCCCCACAACCCTCCGCCTACACCAAGGCCACAACATGGGTAAGTAAGGCTTCGAATAGGATGTAAAACCGGGTGGGGAGTTAGAGCCTGAAAGAAAAATAGTTAGAGCCAATCAAATACGGCCTTCGGTGCTGACTTCTATGATTCCTCTCACCAGCCTACTGGGGAGGATGAAATCTAAATATCAGTAAGTTCACTGAGGATTTCTGTGAAATGGAGTTTCCATATGTTATACAATGCGGTAACTTCTCCATGGAGCTACAAAAATAGAAGGACATGCTAATTATTCAGAGTTATAAGGGGGAAAGACAGGCATTAAAAACTGCAGTTAGCACTTGTGTTAAAGCTTTCCCACGTGCTCAGGTGCCTCTTTATAGGTTATGATTATTTTATTTGTAAAAAGCATTTCAAAGGAAGCGCTTATTTAAAGGGACATATAACTCAAGTGTGTTAGCTGCTGGAAGGCTCTGTTTCCATTCATTTTTAAGGGATATTAAATACAGTACAAGCCCCCCCCTTTTATCTAATAAACCCAAATATTAACTATTAAAACCCCAAACAAAAGATTGATTTGGTCTTGATAAATTTTTGGAAACTCTAAAATCCAATTCCATGTACTTTTGTGAAAGGCTGCCACCTGGTGGACACTTATGCAAAGGCAGCTTCTTGCTCAACCCCTGATGGATGAGATGTTTAAAACAGTTGTTTCTAACCCACCTTAACGATTATATTTTAAATGGCAACCTAGTAACCCAATAGCCAGTGAAAGACAAAGTGGTAGAAATTTTAGTCTTAAAATTCGAAAGTAAAAGAACTCTGTGATCCTAAATGTTTATCTATTTTACAATTTGCTAACCTGTTCAGTCTTAATTCTATTACTAGTATAAGCAAAAATGTCTAATTAAGTACAATCTATGTGTCAGTTTCCTTATTCATAAAGTCCAGATGCTATCAATAGTATCAGATGAGCCAATATAAACAGCTCTTAGAACAGCAGTCAGCACAGAATTCAATTGTCACTAGTCCTGTTAGTTGGATGATTTTCAACTGGCTGAGATAAGTCCCTCCTAGGTCTTTAAAAGAATTGCCTGTTATCCAGTTATAAAAGAAGTCATGGGGATGCCACACACAGCATAGAGAGTGTAGTCATTAATATCGTAGTAACTACGTCTGGTGAAAGGTGGTAACGAGGCTTATTCTGGTAATCCCATTGTCAGGTAGATACTAGTAAATGTTGAATCACTGTGTTGTACACCTGAAACTCATATCATGTTGTATGTCAACTATAATTAATGTTTATATAAATAAGAATTGCATCGTGGCAGGACCCTTCTCATACTAAGACTATTGATTCATAGGTAGGGTACGCAGAACTGATTTCAAAGGGAAAGTTAGAGTGAAATGGAAGGTAATACAACCTCAGAAAGTTGTATCTGAAATCGCTTTGTCTATCATGAGCAGCCGAGAGAGTGTGTGTCACATAAATCCACTGCCTGCCTACTCCACTTTCCAGTAGAATTTTTTTTTTCAAACCCTTTAAAATTTTTGCAGGCAGAAGCCCCAAAGTCAGGACACATGACCCTCCAAATATATCTCCCCACCCACTTGCTGAAATCTGAAATCCCTTTAGCAGAAAAAAAAGCCTTTTGTTCCTATAAATTGTAAGTATCCTGAAAGAGGCAAACTATGGATTGACAAGGATACTAAGTTATAAGCGACTAACACTAGCTTCTTTGGGGGTCCACATATTTTGAGGGGGAAAGAACAACAGTGAAAGGGCCCTAGGGGTTACTGGAGGGAGATGCCAGTGGGCAAGAGGGTAAAGCCGAAAAAAAGCCAAAATGGAGAAAATGGTGATAAGTAAATGTCACTTACTGCTCATTTTTTCCCCAAGCCAGATTCCCTCCGAGAAAAATACGGGTTCCCATTCATCAGGTGAAAAACATGCAAGGTATGCTATGTGGGCAAGAACTTGCATTATGATTCAGAACACCTGGACTTGAAAGCCTGCTCTGCTATCAGCCAGGTGTGTGAGCTGGAGGGCGGGTTCCTTCTTGGTTCCCACTCCCTCATCTGGAAAGTAGGTTAATAATGGCAGCACTTCATAGGGTTGTTTAAAAGGATTCAAATAAATAAATACATAAAGCGCCTAGAAACGTGTCTGACTTACAGTCACCACTTGATAAGGGTTAGCTAATTACTATTGTCATCATTAGTTAACACCACAGTACGTATTTAGAGAGTATTATCTCTGCTTTGTCAGCATAACTGATGAATTAAAGGAACAGCTTCTCATAGGTAACATTTCTCTAGGTATTTCTTTTAGTCTCATTAAATAAAATAGCACTAGTAAAAATAGTCACTAAGTAGAAAATGTATTGTGGTGGTGGTGTTTTTTTTTAATATTTTTCCTACTGCCTGCCAAGGTTACGTCAACTACACTCAGGCTGTTTACTGATCAGAAAGATGCTAATTTAATCACAGATTGCTCTGAAGCTAGAAAATAAATAATGACACTATGTCACTAGGCATTTTAAAAAATATGTAATAGGATTTACACGTATTGACACAGGAGGCATTGAAGAATAAAACTTTTATCTTTCCTAGGTAACGTTATTTATAATGTCCCTCTCTAATTTGGCTAATATGAATGGTGAGCCTACAATTCAATTTTGTCCTGCTGGCATCATTCATTCTGACATTATTGAATGTTAAAGGAAAATATGAAAATGAATTACCTGCAGAATGAATTCAGAGTCACCCAATTTAGAACTGAAAGGGACCTTGGAAACCATGTATATACTTCAGCCCAGAGAAGTCAAGGCGCTACGTACATCCCCAGGGAGAGGAAATGGTACTTACACAGGACACTGTCTTTCTATCCACCTGACCCTACTTGCCTGGGAGGTTTCTTGGGAAGTGTATTCCTGAGAACCCAGGAGGCAAAAGTCCCCCTGGGGTTTTCTTCTACAGAAAAAAGAACCTCACAACACAGTACATGGAACCTTCCTCTGCTGCTACTCAGATGTTACCTCTTTTAAAAATATATATATTTTTAAATTAATTTCAGAGAGGAAGAGAGAGAGATGGAAACATCAATGATGAGAGAGAATCATTGATTGGCTGCCTCGGCACACCCCTCACGGGGAATTGAACACAGCCAAGGGCACCTGACCTGACCAGGAATCAACTGGGAATCAACCACTGAACTACACCAGCTGGGCAGACGTTACCTTTTACAAACTTCTTTCTTCACCCCCCACTCTTTAAAATCAGCCAGTGACACCACCATCGCAACCCCATGTTATCTTCCACCCTTTTAACCTGCTTTTTATTTATGATATAAAATGATTGTTGTTGTTATTGGAGATTGGTTGACTCGACAGTCAGTTCATTTCCCGTCACCCCCAGCAGTAAACCTCAGGAAGGTGGGGGCTTCGTTTCCCTCGTTCACATCACACACACACACACACACACACACACAACTGTTCCGAGGACAGTGCCTGGCATACTTTAGATCAGGGATGGGGAACCTATTTCCTTGGATATTGATCACATCATTCACGGGCCATACAACATTATCGACTTAAACATGAGCCTGCTGTATTCGGTCAAACATTTCATTAACTCACCCCCTGTGCCTTGGCAGGGCCAGAGCAAATGATTTCAGGGGCTTTAGATGGCCCAAGGGCCAGAAGTTCCCCACCCCTGCTTGAGATGATCAGAACACGAACGCCACCTTGGCCTGCATCCTACAGGGCAATAGTCCACCTACGTACACTTCAGAGCCCAGCCCTGGGAGTTCACATGTGGAATACAGGAGAGGGAGCGCGTCTCTGGGTCCACAGTTACAGGAGATGATGTGGCCAAGGGCTGTCTGTGGCCAGCTCTTGACCAGCTAGAGCAGTGGTTCTCCACCTTCCTAAGGCCGCGACCCTTTAATACAGTTCCTCATGTTGTGGTGACCCCCCAACCATAAAATTATTTTCGTTGCTACTTCATAACTGTAATGTTGCTACTGTTATGAATCGTCATGTAAATATCTGATATGCAGGATGTATTTTCATTGTTACAAATTGAACATAATGAAAGCATAGTGATCAATCACAAAAACAATATGTAATTATAAATGTGTTTTCCGATGGTCTTAGGCGACCCCTGTGAAAGGGTCGTTTGACCCCCAAAGGGGTCGCGACCCACAGGTTGAGAACCGCTCTGCTAGAGGGAGAACACGAGGAAGATTCCAAAGAAAGACAAACAGGGGGAGGCAAAGGGGGAGAAAGTATGGATATCCTGTTTCATGGGTAGGGGAGGCAAATGTTTACCTCTACCCTCAGGTTTTCAGCTGGCGCTCTTTAACAAAAGGACAGAGTGTAACAAGAGAAAAACAGGCAGTTGGCTAACCCGTTCAGTGCACATCACTTGGGAGAACTGTTAAACAAAAAGTAACTCTACATAGCAGCTTAGATTTCAGCCTAGGCAACATCTTCAACACAGAACAAGGTGTACATTTTAGAGAAACAACAGGACAAAGCACAGAAGTTTCAGGCTCCCAGGGTGGCCTAACCTGCCGCAAGGTAAATACATTGGAGACAACTAGTGGAGGAAGGTTTGTTTGTAGATTCTTCTGGAAGGGTCTCTGGGCTGGTAAGAGTGCCTCTAGGAAAAGGAGAATCTATTTCCTGCCTTTTTGCAGAAAATGGGGGGGGGGGGCTTTTTCTGAGTTTGCAGCTTCATTGCCTTCAGCTCAAAATAATTTGTATGTCCAAGGGGCATCTTTTGGGATGACATATTTTGGTTTCCTTCACATATCTCTGATCCTCCGAGCCAACCAAACCTGAAACTAAATTCATTCCCAGTGGTACAAGCCCTAACATTTATTCCTTTATCTAAATTCTGTCATTTGCAACAGGAAGAGTTTTAATAGTGGAAATCACAGTGAGAACCATTGTGATGACTCAGCCCTGGCTGTGTTCTTACTGTGATATTTTGGTTGGTGTAGACGAGTTTTGGATTTCTCTTGATCGTCCTTTTTTTTTTTTTAATTACAAGGGCACAAAGTCAGAAGAAGGAGCACTTATTAATCACCAGAACGACTTATTTATTATTACCGAGGCAATGTCTGGAAGAATCAATTTATTGTAAATGTTTCCCGCAAGTTTGCAGGTTTTAGGCAATTAACAAAAGCTGCTATGGTTCAGACAAAAAGAGCATGCGTCGCCGTGCCAATAACTCACTTTGATGAATTTGGCCCAAGTTGCTTGAATTGGGTGAGAAGTGTGAGTTGAAAACTGCAGAGTAGCACAGGAACTACTTCCCATGACCCATGGATACGGAAGCGACAAAATATAGCACCTAGGAGGCTGCCAGGGCAACTTGAAGGGAGACAGATGTTTGGGGGTTGGGTTCTTCCTATTTAAACATGCTCCTATAAATACTGGGAAACAGAAACAGTACATCTTGCAGGAAATAGAAAAAATAAATAAACTCACCAGTCCCGAAGTGAGTTCTGGCCTGTTCCCCGTACACAGGAGAGCTGCACTGGCCCACACGCACAGTCAGATCTCCAGCACCCACCCCGGGCAGCCTAGGCTTTTCCAGAAAGCTGGGCTCCCAGCTGTCTCTCCTAGGAGGCCCTCTAGCCCAGCCAGGAACCTGCCCCTTCACCTTACAGCGTCTCTCCAGCGCTCTCTGTTGATAAAATAAAACATAGCTTTATGTCAGTTGGCAAAGAAAAAAATAGATTAAGGGCTCAGATATCTATAATATAAAAGCTTAATATGCAAATTGTCCCCTTGGGAGTTCGACCAAGAGACAGGGAGTTCCATTGCTTGCTATGACATACGCTGACCACCAGAGGGCGGCGAAGAACAAAGGAAGGCCCCAGCCAGCAGCCGGAAGGCCCTAATGGGCCCTGATCACAGGCCAGGCCTAGGGACCCTATCTGTGCACGAATTTCATGCACTGGGCTCTAGTATTTTCATAAATGAGCCAATGAAGTATACATGTGGAGCTGAGAGGCATAAATTAATAACTGGCACACATGGAATGCCCTTTTCCACCTTTTATTTTCATCTTATCTATGCATTTTTATTTAAGTGGGTTTCTTATAGATAGCATATACTTAGCTCTTGATTTTTTTCTAATACTCTCTGTCAGTCTCTGCCTTTTAATTGAGCTATTTACACCATTTTTAGTTAATGTAATTATTGATATGGCTATTTTGTACCCCACTATTTTGCTAGTTATTTTTTTGCCAATTGTTCTTTATTGGTTGTTTGTTTTATTTTTTGTTTGTTTACTCTTCCCCCTTTCTTCCTGCCTTCCTGCCTTTTTTTTTTTTTAGATTAAACTTTTTATGTGATTTAGTTTGTGTCAATTTAAAAATGTTAGCTGGGTGACTACTGCTGAAGTCTTTTATAACAATTCAGTCAAAATGATTGCAATGTTCTCACACTTTACTCTCCTAAGAATGATGAGAAAATATTATTCAGATAAACATCTACCACTTTCTAACACGCATAAACATTTTAGGACTTTTTTTAAATGTATTAACTGAAAAATGGCTTTTTAGTGGTTTTCAGCAACCTCAAGAAAGGGAGCTTTACTCTCACATTCTCATAAGTTGTTATAAAGTGATACTCAGCCTGAGCAGTTTTGTCAACCAAAAAATAACCATGAGGATTTACTGGGTGGAGAAGGGATTAAAGTAACACTCTTCTCCATACCTAATGATTCTCGAAAATGGCTATAAAATGGATGAGATTTTCCCTAAACCGTCCTTTCAGATTCTATGAAACGGTTGCTCTTCAAATTGTACTTAACATTGATAGACTTACTCATTTAAGTCGTCTAATACTTTGGTTGAAATATTGACAAAAATCTTACTTGTTTTACTCACTTTTTCTGTTCATCGTGTGAACCCAAGTCTGGGACTTGAAGAAATATTACCAAAAAAGATCACAGTTTCAAACTACCATGATATTATTTCTTATTTAAATCATAGAGTTAGGAAGTACTTTCTCAAAATTCCATGTAAGAGACAATTGTACAGATTTCTTGGTCCACAGACTTTCTCCTAAATTAAGGATAATAAAGGTGGTACTTTTTTTAAAAAAAGTGGTCCTCATTGCAGAAACCAATTTTGGTTTAAAATCTTAGTGAAATGACGTTCCCCCAAGTTACTCTGCCTTCTTTTTAGTAAGACGACTACCACATGAAAACTCTCAGATGTCTAGGCAAACATATTAGGAAAATGTAAAAAAAAAAAAATTTTAGAAAAATGTGGCACCCGTGAAATAATTAAATTTGTTAATATAGCTTCTAAGAGTGTGAGACAGAGGCAAGGTCCTATTAAATCAGTGGTTCTCAACCTTCCTAAGCCTAAGGCCGCGACCCTTTAATACAGTTCCTCATGCTGTGTTGACCCCCAATTTCATTGTTACAAATTGAACATAATGAAAGCATAGAGATTAATCACAAAAACAATATGTAATTATATATGTGTTTTCCGATAGTCTTAGGCAGGGGTGGGCAAACTTTTTGACTCGAGGGCCACAATGGGCTCTTAAACTGGACCGGAGGGCCGGAACAAAAGCATGGATGGAGTGTTTGTGTGAACTAATATAAATTCAAAGTAAACATCATTACATAAAAGGGTACGGTCTTTTTTTTTTTAGTTTTATTCATTTCAAACGGGCCGGATTGGCCCGCGGGCCGTAGTTTGCCCACGGCTGGTCTTAGGCAACCCCTGTGAAAGGGTCGTTGACCCCCAAAGGGGTCGCGACCCACAGGTTGAGAAGTGTGCCACGCCAGCACGACCAAGGGTGATCCCGAGTGGGGGGCAAAAGGATTAAGGAAAGACAGACAAGAGAATGAAAGCTGGGTCTCGGTGGGACGCTGCCTCCCTGATGAGGAGACAGCGCCAGCACCCACAAGCCGTGTCTTTATTTTATAGCAGATGCCACGAGGCAAAGTAGGGGCGTGATCACGTTGTTGACAGCATTCTCATGAGTTTCAACCTCACTCAACTACATGCACCCGAACTCTATCACAAGGCACGTGGGGCTACGTGTTCGGACCATAGGTTCAAGCTCACAACCACAGCCGTTGGCTATGATTGTGCTGGGAGGGCTCTGCCCTCCAGCTGGGACTTGCACGTGGCAATGAGAGGACCCTGTCCTTTCATTAGTCCGAGGCTTGAACCTGGCCAAGACACCGTAACCGCGCCCCACAGAGAACTGCTGTATTAAATGATAAACAGGGAAGAATATCAATTATAGGGAAATGTTTATATGTTTTGTTCTTTTGCAGGGACCTATTAGATCATGGGGCAGAATGTTACAATTCGAACACTTGGGGAATGATGCTGAATCCTTCCCTTTTCTCTCCAAACCCTGTGACAATAGGATGGGGACTTGGCTTTATTGTTTTCAAAGCACTTTCATATCAGAATGTATTAGCCTTTAATGAAAATCCAATATATATTGACTAATGGTCATGAGAGGCTTTTACTCATTAATAATAGAAGATATTTCAAAGCACTCTACCCGCATAGATTAATCAATATCATCATCAGAGAAACCGTTCCAGAACAGAAATGGTATTGCTGTCAGCCAAAGTAGTCTTAAGTTTTCGTTGTCCCTGTACTTTTTAGCACTGTTGGCACTCAGTTCTGTATGAATAGGAACCACATGTTTACATCTGGTGGTACTGAAGGTTTCAAACTTGGTGAGATGCCCCAGTCTACCCTATTTCAATAACTGGCCCATGTTTCTCGTGTCTCATTTAAGGTTGCACCACATCGCAGGCCAATAGGAAGACAGCCAGCCCAGCCCTGGGAGCTGCCTCTGGACCAGGTGAGAGAACGAGGTGGCATGTTACTTCCCTTCTGCCTGTGGTGAACGAAAGGCTAAGTCAGTGGTGTGCGGTAGGCTAAATAGCCATCTCAGATGGTGATGACAGAACAGTGAGTTTATTTAAGGAAGAGGGGGTGGGAGGTGGGGCTACCCAAAGGCAAGGGCTACAGAGAGGAAAGGGGGCCTTGGAGTCAGGTTCAGGGGGTCCTGAACCTGGGACGAGCTGCCGCTGCCCACTGCTCCCCTGGTTGTAAGTCTCCTGGGGGTCCCTTAGAGCAGTGGTTCTCAACCTTCTAATGCCGAAACCCTTTAATACAGTTCCTCATGTTGTGGTGACCCCCAATTTCATTGTTACAAATTGAACATAATTAAAGCATAGTGATTCATCACAAAAACAATATGTAATTAGAGATGTGTTTTCCGATGGTCTTAGGCAACCCCTGTGAAAGGGTCGTTCGGCCCCAAGGGGGTCGCGACCCACAGGTTGAGAACCGCTGCCTTAGAGGTTAGGGAAGGGGTCCTCAAACTTTTTAAACAGGGGGCCAGTTCACTGTCCCTCAGACCGTTGGAGGGCTGGACTATAGTTTAAAAAAAAACTATGAACAAATTCCTATGCACACTGCACATATCTTATTTTGAAGTAAAAAAACAAAACGGGAACAAATACAATATTTGTATTTGCATGTGGCCCGCGGGCCGTAGTTTGAGGACCCCTGGGTTAGGCGATATGATAGGTACGTGCTGGGGAAGGGAAGGAGAAAGGGGATGGTGTGGGTGTGCTCCTTGGAGGGAGGCAGGCATAATTAACACACGCTCCTTTGTCCTGGGTGTAGTTCTGTCTCGTGCAGGTGGAAATCTCAGTGTCTCAGTAGATTATGCGTCAGCTTTCCAGGTGTGCTCTTTCAGGGTCCTGGTCTCCACTGATTGGCCGGTTCCAGGGCTGGGCTCATTAGTCAATCAATGCAGCTGGTCCCAAGGCAGCCACAGCGCCCCCCACTTGTTTGTTGTTGCTGCTTTTCTGGGTCTGGAGCTGGAATACAACTGAGGCATGGATGCTGTCCTTAGGGAGGAAAAGGTCAGGGGGCCAGGGATATGCAAGGGGAAGCTAGGTTGCCCTGGGCCGAGGTTCCAGTGTTGCCCTTGGTAGGCATGCGGAGCTTTCTGCCCTGGTGAGTCTCTGTACCTGGCCCAGCGTCCTTGCTCTGGAGGGATCTAACAGTGACCACGTGGGGAGAGAGTCCTGCCTAAGAATGTGATTGAAGGTGTTAAATAATTTTAATTTCAAAGCTTCTGCCAGTTATTTATCTAAAGGCCGTAATAGCTCTATTCTTTGGAAACTTACCTTAATGGGTCTGCAATATTAAGCATCGGTAGGCCGTGGCTTAGTTGACAAACGTTTTCCAAAACAGTCCAGGTAAGCAAATATTTTAGGCTCAGGAGGTCTCCATTCACCTCTGTCACTGTCATGCAAAAAGCAGCCCAATACAACTTTGTGTTCCCATAAAACTTCACAAAGGCGGAGGGCCAGATTTGGCCTGGGGGCCATATTTTACCAATGACTGGTCTAGAAATAAGAAGAGAAAGAAAGGAGAATTGATAATAGCTCTGCTTAATAATGCAAAGTGGATCTCCCTGTGCATCTGGGGCATCTTAGCAGGTTACAGTATCATTGTGATGAGTATCCCTGCTGAGAATGTCTTGTTTTACTTTAGGAGGCATGGGGGTGAGGAAGAAGAGATATTAGCAGAAGGAAGTTCAAGGAAGGCATTGTTGGGAGAAGTGAGGGAAGGCTTAAGGGGTCCATCAAGGGATGGTAAACTACAGGGGGGCCGGGAACACCAGAAAGTAGCTATCCCTTCATTAGGGGAGGATGGTCTGCAGGAGCCTAATCAGCACTAGACTCTGGAAGAGGGGATCACATGGGGGGCCATTGAAGAACACAGGCACTTGGGGAGCACTGGAGAAACAGGGTCAGTAAATGCCCTGTCTCCCTGTGTCCCCACTCTCTTGCCGGTGCCTCCCCCTGGCTGACACCAATTGGAAGAGAGAGGACAGGACGGCCAGGGGGTGCAGTCCCTAGCGATCAGTTTCCCAGGCCCCGAGGAAAGAAAAAGCCAGGATATAAGCGAGGAGAGAGAGACAGCTGTGCTGTGCTCAGGACCCGCCACAGGTGACTAGGGCATTGCATTGCAGGATGCACGAGGCAGCAGGCATGGCTTCTGGGTTTATTAAGGCATAATTAAAATACAATACACCGCTCTTGCTTAAAGTGTGCAACTTGGTAAGTGTGGGCATACATGTGCATCCTGAAAACCATCGCCACAGCCACGATAACGGACAACGAACATATCCCTCACCTGGAAAGTTTCCTGGGGCCCCATCGAAACTCCCTTCCATACCGTGCCATCTCTCACCTACAGAAAACCACCCATCTATCTGCTTTCTGTGACTGGGTAACATTTGCTAGAATTTTATATAAAGAGAATTGCACACTATATACTTTTAAAAATACATTTTTATTGATTTCAGAGCAGAAGGGAGAGGGAGAGAGATAGAAACATCAAGGAGGAGAGAAAATCATTGATTGGTTGCCTTCTGTACATGCCTCACTGGGGATCCAGCCGAAACCCTGGCATGTGCCCTGACCAGGAATCGAACTGTGACCTCCTGGTTCGTAGGTCGATGCTCAACCACTGAGCCAGGCCGGCTGGGCCACACTATATATATTTTTTGTGGTTGTTTGTTTGTCTGGCTGCTTATACTTAGCATAATTACTTTGATACTCATCCAGATGCTTGTGTCTAGACGTAATTCATTCCTTTTTATGGCTGAGAAGGGTTCCACTGTAAGGAACACGTTTGTTTATTCATTCACCTGATGGTGAACACTCGGGTAGTGTCTGCTTCTTCGCTATTACAAAGAAAGCTGCTATGCATATGCGTGCGAACGTTTTTATACGGACGGATAGTGGGTTGAATGGCAGTCCCCAAAGGTATGTCCAAATCCTCATGCCTGCAGCCTGCGACTGCGACCTTATTTGGAAATAGACAAATGGCAGGTGTAATTAAGTTAGGGATCTTGATTATGAGATCTTCGTGGACGTGGGGTGGACCCTACACTCCAGGGACTGGCGGCCTTATAAGGAAAGGACGATTTGATAGACAGAGAAGGGGAAGGCCACCTGAGTCGGAGATTCCAGCGATGAGCCTACAAGCGAAGGGCGAAGATCATCTCGTCTGATAAAGGAGCCACGTCATTAAGACAGCATCACCATCCAACACAAGGATGCCCCGGAGAACTGATCCTAAAACGCCAGTGTTTAGAAGAGAAGACAGAACTGCAAGAAGACGGCAAATCCATGATTACAGACAGATGTTTCCATACCCCTCTTCCGGTAACTGCTGACCAAGTAGATGGGAAAATCCCTAGAGAGAGAGAGAGAGAGAGAAGATTTGGGCCACACTGTCAGCCAGCATCGCTGGTCCGTCTCAACATTCCGCACAACATTCCTTCCCAGGGCTCCCAGGGCGTCTGCCCCTAGAGAAGGCATTCTGGGCCTTCGTTGCGTTTTTAAAAACCATGTTAAACGGATTGTGCGCTCTGTCCGCAATGCCTCGGGGCTTGGGGTTGGCTTGTCTTTTTAATTCCCTGCTTAACATAAAAACCCTGCCCCGGAGGGTGGGGAGGCGGCTGTGAGCGGCACCTGGTCCCATCCTCTTCCTAACAAGCCCCCCCGCCCCCCGCCAGGTTAAACCTGGACCCGCCCGTGAGGACTCACAGGTGTGGGCCCTTAAGCGCTGCCCTTAAATCCGCCCCGGATCGGGCACCAGGCGGCGGCCCTGGGCCCTGCCTCGCTCCCCAGGGCACGTCCAGCTCCTCTTCCTCCAAAGCCGAGCCGGCGCCCTAGACCTGGCTCCCTCCCGGCGCTGGGACCGCGCACCCCGTTCGGGAACCGGACCGAAGGGGGCAGGTGACTGCGCACAGGTGAGCGCTGTGCAGGTGGAAAACCCCACACGCCCGGCGCTGGGGACCGCGCACCCCGTTCGGGAACAGGACCGAAAGGGCAGGTGACTGCCCCCAGGTGAGCGCTGTGCAGGTGGAAACGCCCCCCAATGCCTCGGCGCTGGGGGACCGCGCTCCCTCGTTCGGGAAACAAGATCCATAGGGGGCAGGAGGTTGCGCCCAGGTGAGCGCTGTGTAAGGAGGATCCACGCCCCCATGCCCCGGCGCTTGGGACCACGCCACACTGTTCGGGAATCAGGAATCTGAAGACGGTCAGGTGGCTGCGCCCCAGGTTAGCCCCTGTTCACGTCGAAGAAACCTCCCCTGCTGGGGGCAGGGAAGGGGGGATTTG
>NW_005871883.1:38598-43798 GCF_000147115.1 Myotis lucifugus
CAAGGTGGGACCTGCAAGGCGGCTGCGGGAACAGCACCCCCGGCAGCCGGGCTCGGGACTGCCCTCCTGAGTGACTTGGAATCAGGCTCTTGCAGCGCTTCAGAGCGAGGAGGGGTCTGGAAGGCGCCTGTATCTTGTGCAAACACGGATCAGCACACTCACTGAAGTCATGCGCGGATGCGCAGTAAAACAAAACCCCGCTGTGCTTGTCCCCAAGCGGAGGCTGAGGCCTGGGACAGATTGGCTCTGGAGTACAACTCGGAGCACGTGCCACCCGGAAGGCCTGATTTATCTTTTTTTTTTTTTTTAATATATTTTATTGATTTTTTAGAGAGAAAGGGAGAGGGATAGAGAGTTAGAAACATCGATGGGAGAGAAACATCGATCAGCTGCCTCCTGCACAGCTCCCACTGGGGATGTGTCCACAACCAAGGCACATGCCCTTGACCAGAATCGAACCTGGGACCCTTGAGTCTGCTGACTGACGCCCTATTCACTGAGCCAAACTGGTCAGAGCTGATTTATCTTTTAATTCCAAGAGACGTGAGATCCAAAATAAACATACTCAATGAAATGATAGAAATGGCTGATTTTTAAATGATTAACTTTGGGGGTGATTCGGAAAGAAGATGAGATTTCATTTAGCATGGTTATTATTTAAAAAAAAAAACAACAACTAGTAAATTGAAAGAAACCCAGTATGACTCAATTTGTGATGAATTCCATTAGAATGAGTAGGACTGGAGGCCTCCTGGGAGGCCTCCTGGGACGGCCACTGCGGGGGCGGATGGACAGAGAGCTTTGGAGTGCAGAGGGGTTCCAGTTCCCAGGCCTTGCCTCTTAACTGGCTCAGCACCCCAGGCAGATTATCTTAGTGCTTGGATCCCTAACACGTAAAGTGGCTGTAATAGTGCCCACCCCACAGGATCACTAAGGGAATTTGAAATAATAACGGGAAATGCAAGGGTTACTGGCATTGCCAATAGTAACGTTGCAGATTGAGTCATTTTTAGATTGCGTCCAAGTTAATTTAGTAGGAGGCAAGTGGCACTCGTATGAATGTGGACATGCTCATGTCTCTAGTAATACTTTTGTTGGGACCAGATTGCACACAAGCCCCTGCTTGGGAAGCACTTTCATGTATGTTGCAGAGAAGTGTGCTTGTGTACATTTAAGTGTCGCAGTTCTCATGAAGTCATATTTGAAACCAGCTTTAGAGCTATGTGGGTTTTTCTCCCTCACTCTTGTTTGGAAAAAAACATTTGGTGGGGTGAGGGTCCCAGAAATTCCGGCTTACTGCACCCACCCCTCACTGCTGATTGTAAGTGAAATTGTTAATATGCCTTTAAGCAGACCCGTGGAATTTTGTGAGTAGCACAGAATTCGAGTTAGTTGGCAGGCATCTTGTTGAGTAAGCAGCAGTGAATGTGAAAGGTCACGGGCCCTTAATGTGGAATTAATTTGATGGCCTCCAAAACAGTGACTTGTCCGTGCTGAGGACCTGTGGACTCTTCAGTTTGCTGTTGACTGGATTTGCTTTTATTTTTTTGACCAAGTCAGTTTCCTGTGACTAGCTGCAGTCTGCTTCTCATTGTTTCCTAAGAGTCTGCTAAGAAAATGTGGGAAAATTTGCCATGTTTTCTTGAATAAACCGTTTGGTTCCTTTCTTAAATCTGACGCATGGGCACAGGAGCGGCTTTCACAGTTTTGTAAAGCTGGGAAGTGACGTAGAATGACAGTGGGGGCCTCGTGGGCTCTTCTGTGTGAGGACCCGGGAAGCTGTGGGCAGAGAGTAAAAAAGTGCATATGTTGTTCATTGTGATGAGCTTTAAAGTGAAAATACTCAGGTAATAGGGGCGGGGCTGGATGAGCCCTAGATTCCTTCTTGGCCATGAGACTTTACATCAGTTCCTGATCTTCCAGGCTGTTACACCTGTGCTTGGGTAAAGTCCCCTCTATCGATGGCAATAGCAATAAACACGCTTGGTCAAATGTCAGTTAACCTCAAAACTGATATATTTACTGAGCGATTTTGTTAAATGAATGAATAGGACAATTGCAAATAGCCTAAGACTGCAAATAAATAATAATATACAATGGAGTTACTGTGAGCTCAAAATGATAATATAGGATAGACTATTTGGAAAATCCATTAAAGAGAAGGTAAAACCTTAAGGGTATTAAGAAAGATGGATGTATCAGGAGCTAATAAAGCCAAACAAAATGTTTTTAGAAGAAGAAGAAAAAAAAGATGGGTGACAAGGGCTATTGAGCTGGGATAAATTTTAAAAAACAACACTGAAATTGAAATGGTGGTGGGCATGAATTTTGGGGGTGTTAAGTACTCTCTTTTAGAGGGGAACACGTTTGTGTTGGAGAGAGCGGAAGGTAATTTTGAGTGCTATGTTGAAGTTAGACTGTTGATTCTTCAGCAGACGGGCATGCTGGGAAGTCGTGTTTAGGGAAGCATTATGTCAGTGAGTTACTAGATTTTGTGAAGAGCTCTTTGAATGATCTTAACTCTGAATTGACAAATTTTAAAATATTAAGAGTGATGACTGTTCAATTGTTTTGGCTATAGCTTTGCAACAACGTGTAAACCATTGGCCAGCTTATTAGAGCAAGCTAACTAATATTGAATTTCAAATTGTGTGCTCATTTATAATACCAGATAACTTTCAATTGCAGATTTAGTACCTCAAAACAGACTCTCATGTGGATTCCAGATTCCTTTTTTTCCAGGTATTTCATATAATTCTTCATTACTGTTCTTAATATACTTAGTATTTATCAAAATAGTAAGAATATTCTGTTAATATTTTTTTCTCAAAAATTCTTTTAAAATAGATTTTTTTTTGTTTTTTGTTTGAATAAAGTTTCCTTCTTAACTGCAAAAAAAGACAAAATAATTTTTGTTTTTATTTTGCTTTGGAGATAAGATGGCTCATTTATATTGATCATTAACATTTGATAAAGAATTAGGACATTTATTCATACTAGGATTTTAAAAACTAACTAGCTTATTGTTGTGACTTCTAGCTTGCTGAGCGGGAGAATTTCAACACTTCGAGATGAAACTGGTGCTGTAAGTATAATGTGCAGTGTATCCAAATTAGATTAATGCTTATGTTTGATCCTTATTATATAGTGGCTCTTAGAAAGCTAACATTTTAATAACCATTAAATGAAAGTGAGATATATCTACTTAAAGTTTATTATTTTTTTGTCATGCTTAGAGTGTTTCTATATGTGTAGAACTCTAAATAGTAAATACTACATATAGCAATTCAATGTTCATGATTAGAGAGATTGTAGGATATGAGTTTGCATTGTCAATAATTTTAATCAGTATTTAAAACTTTCACAGTAAATAGATTAATGTAAATACTAAAATATTATGATAGTGAATTAGAATGGTGTAAATAGTAAAGTTCTACAATTTTTTATTTGGAAAATAACCTTATGAATTTGTACAGCAACAGTGGAATGAGGGAAGTAAAGAACTATTATATTTCAGTACAAAAGGAGTCGGTTTATGCATTAAAAAAGCAGTTAGACTGTACAGCAGCATGTACAGTACATGTCTCCTGGAAGCAGAACGGCTTTCTGTTTGGAGGCAGGAGCGTGGCACAGGTGTCCATCTGCTTTGGTGATATTTGCAGGTGAAATAATGCAGAAAAAGCAGGCTTGCCTATTTCAGGTTATAAGAAAGACCTCAGTAATAATATCTCCACAAATCTGTTGTGTTTCTTCAACTTCTGATTGGTTCTAATAAGAAAAGCAAAAATGTATGAAGGTGGAAGTACTTCATTCATTGATATGCATAATTGACCATGGGAAAAGGAGTTTTGTTACCATTCCCCTAATAAACTTACATAAGCTTTAAAAGATGTTCAGTTTTATGGTTAGAGCTTTTGTAATTGATTCAAAATAGTGTTGGTACATATTCCTGTGAAAAGTTATCAATTATGTATTTCATACAAGTACATTATTTCGGTGATGCCCAAGTAAGTCGCAAGTTATGTAAGTCACCATCACCGTCACCAGTAATTAATAATAGAAGAAAGTATTGTTTATGTATGCTATCTTCAAAGTATTCATTCGATTCTAGAATAGTTCAGATAAAAATGTTCCCTCCAGTGTTAATTTTACCAAAAATCTCAAAGTAAATGAGAGAACTGACTTATTAGATACCATTTTCCTACATATTAAAATGCATCAATCTAACAATAGCTTTTTTGGAGGAGGACAGACACTGCCACCTCAGATGTATTCCAGGGAAATACAGTACTTCAGTAATTCAGTCTTTGTTCCCTAAGTGAGACTTACAGACATTGAAGTTAGAAGTTGCAGTTATACTTGGAGCATCATTTCAGATGTTTATTAAAACAGTCCATCATTTGCAGATATTTATTGATAGAGATCCGGCAGCATTCGCACCTATTTTAAATTTTCTTCGGACAAAAGAATTAGACTTAAGGTAAGAAGTGCATCCTTTTACAACCGTATTGATGGATTTTTTTGGGGTATATTTTATGAAGGTAAAGTTTTGTTCTTAGACTATTTCGTTTGAAAGTTTTCTCAGAACTAAACTCCTGAAGGTGGAGGCCCCTCGCAGCCACCCTGCCTCCTGGCCTCCCAGTTCCCCCCCACCTCATTCTGGCCAGTTCCCCCCCACTTCATGTCCTCTTCCACGCAGGAATGGAGGCACTATTTTCCACAGGCTTCTTAAAATACAAATCTGATCTGGTTTCCACACTCCTGAAAATGTGTTATATGTTACGGGGTTCGTGGCGAAGGATTTCGGTATTTTATTCTGTTGCTTAAGGCTCTCTCTAATCTGACCCCTGCTTAATTTCTCTTGCTTTAACACTTGCAACCTTTTCATCCTGATTTCTTTCCTGGTTTCTGCCGTATCCCCCTAATACAGGTAGTCATAGCCATTGTTACACTTTCTCTGGAGTCTGTCTTCCATTAGACTTACATTCCAAAAAACGAGCACTGCTCGCTATATATCCCAGGATCTAGTTGTATTTGATGTGTAGTTAGAAGTTCAGAGGTTCAGTACGTGGGGGAGAGGGAGATTGTGGATAAATGAAGGATCATTTAAACTATTTTAACCTTGCCAGGGTCTGGATTCTTACCAGGGAGCTACAATTTCATTTGTATTGTACTGTTCTTTTATTTCCTAAACTCTTAG